>NW_024097149.1:1002500-1180000 GCF_016545835.1 Crotalus tigris | reverse complement strand
ATTGAATCAAAAGTTATGAGCCCAGAATAAGATGGGTTAAGGAGTTCACATGTGGAATATATGCATCCATGCTCTCTCTGGAACACCTTTTCCTATTCTTTTTTTGTATATTGCTGGAAGATGTAGATATAGATAGATAGCACTTAAACTTATATACTGCTTCATAGTGCTTTACAGCCATCTCTAAGTGGTTTACAGAGTTAGCATATTTACCCCCAACAATTTCATTTTACCGACCTCAGAAGGATGAAAGGCTGAGTTAACCTTGAGCCACTCAGAATCAAACTCCTGGAGTGAGCAGTGAGTTAGCCTGCAGTACTGCATTCTAACCACTGTGCCACCACAGCTCTTGGACATCTATATATATATATATATGTTTTATATGTATATACTGTCTATTTTTTGTAGGGCTGCTACAAAGAGGGGGTCAACCTATTCTCCAAAGCACCTGAAGGCAGGACAAGAAGCAATGGAAGAAAACAAATCAAGGAGAGAAGCAACCTAGAACCAAGGAGAAATTTTCTGACAGTTAGAACAATTAATCAGTGGAACCATCTGCCTCCAGAAGTTGTGAATGCTCCAACACTGGATGTTTTTAGGAAGAGATTGGATAACCATTTGTCTGAAATGGTATAGGACAGGGGTAGGCAACCTTGGCAGGCAACCTTGGCTCTTTTACGACTCGTGGCTAAGGCAGAGGGGACCGTTCCCTCAGTTTCCAGGATGGCTTCACAGGCCACATGAAACCACTTCGCGGGCCGCATCCGGCCCCCGGGCCTTGTGTTTGACATATCTGATCTAGATTATTCTTAGATTTGGGAAGACTAAAGGAGTGAAAAGCAATATATAGATTGTGCTCAGAGAAAACTCATCGAGCTATGAAAAAGCTTCATATAGAAAAGAGAAAAAGTCTTACTTTATACTAAACTTGATAAATTCAGTCTGTTAGGACTCTTAGGAGGACAAATGTTAAAGTAGAGAGAGTAATTGGCTGAATACACAGTGTATGTGCAATTAATTGCTGAACTAATCTATTTTTTAGGTTCACATTGTAAAGTAAACCATCATCTGACCTAATGAGGTTCACACAACACACTAAGACATCATCCTCCCAAACTAACCAAGTTGAAAACTAACCAAGCGTAGTTTGCTGGGCAAATACAGTCACTCATTCCCTAATTGGCCTAGTCAAACCTATATGAACCTAACCAGTCCCAACAATTAAATAAATGCAGAATATAGATGTACCAATAGAAGAAAAATATTTGTAGCTCAGGGTTGAATTGAATCCTTGGTACTCTCATTTCATTACCTGATTAGGTAACATCATGATGAAATGTCCGCTAGGAAACAACCAAGCTCAGAGAGTACCAAGGACTCCACAAATATAGATATTTAATGCTACCCTTTGGGGAACCACCCAACCACAGCAAAGAAATACAGAAAGCTCTAACTCTGGTGCCATTCAGTGGTTGTTTGGATTTTTGAGGTCCAGATTGTCAATGCTGCTAATATTGAATATTCTTGCTTTGACAAAATATGCAGAACTGTCTGGTATTTTTAGACTTAATTCAGATGACAGAGAAAGGGGAGGAGAATTATAAGGAAAGCCCGGGAAAAGGAACGGAAGTGAATTTTGCCCTCCAGGTTAATTGGAAGATGTGAATCATGACCCCAAAATAGGGGAAGGGAAATGCCTAGAATGTTGTGTGCAAAAGAAGGGAAATTCAGATCTTGGCGTCCACCATGCCATGCTGACACCCCTCTACACTAATAAAAGGCTTTTTAGGTTAAACCATGCCTGAAAGTTCTTTGAAGTGTTTCATTAGTCAGACACATGACACAGATATTGTATGCCTATGTACTTAAGGCCACAATAGACCTCTTTCAGATGTTTTGTCTATCTTTCATGCTGTATACAGCCATGAGGACTAGAAACTTCAATCGGAAATTAAAAAAACACAGCTAGGGATTAAATTGCATATAGGGCAATCTGATTCCATGTATCTGGACAGCAATGACTCAAAAAGTGGAGCACCCCAAATCTCATCCCTCCCGTCCCCGAAACAGTGCATTTCTTTTGATAACTGATGATGTTCTTACCTCAGAATTAATCTTGATGGTTTCTTCTGTGTGGTAAAGTAAGTACTTTTGCCCTGAAGAGGAAACATTGACATAGACCTGTAAGCAGGGGTACTGAGAGTTTTTCGAGCACTCCGGACCACAGCTGAATGAGCAGTTAAAGGTTTCCGTGATGGAGATATTGAGGAGTGTGCACTGCGTCTCTTCTGTCCAAACACTGGCAAAGAAAGAGGGATGAGCAACAGTGATACAGCTGGGTCATTTTTGACCCTGGATGCACAGTGATAGTTTGAAAGCCTTGCATATTTTAGATGTCCAGGCATATTCCTTGGACCTCAAAATGTTCTTCTGCAATCATTTTAGGTGTCACAAATGTGGAAACTTGACAAGTTACAGAGAGAAAACAAATGGTTGGCCAGATCAGATAAAAGGACAAATATGCCCAGGGGGTGGCAGTTTTCAACTGTGAAGACATCTGAATCTTATCACCAACACCACAACAAGAATAGCATGGAATTTTCTGCAGCTGACCTGATGCAAAGCACATTTAATTGGGAATAAACTTTATTTGCTCATTGGAAAACAGAACAGGCCTCAAAACATAATTAATAAGTTACCAAGCCTTTAATAAGGTGAGAAAAACTACACATTTCTTGCTTGACTATACTTTGATTAGAAAAAATAGAGTTTGTTTTAACAGTAAAACAGAATGTTTGTAGTGGCAACAAGCATAAAACTAGGTATGGGCATTGTAATATTTATGACAAGACCCAGGTACTAGGTCAAATGTTTCCCACATGGAGTATTCAGAAATGATCTCCCAGTGATAGAATAATCCTAGAGTTCAGCTAAAAATATTAAAATTGATAAAATGGCAATTACATGAGATGCTACCTCTTCAGAAGGGGCCTGTTCTCAGCAAGAAGCCCACCTGATAAATTTATGGCAAATTGGATCACTCCAAAAAATGTCATTTATCACAGCCTTTGAACACCCTTCGCAAAAATGACAGCTAAATACAATGATATTTGTATTAACTATAAATACCACTGTATCTAGCATTAATTTTGTATGTAAATGTGGAAAAGAACCACCCATCTCCCATATGCTACGGTACATACAACGTCCTTCAACATGTATGAAGACCACATGTTGGCGAGAGACAATGATATTGACGTGACCCGATACTGGGCAAAAATGTCGTTTAGTTTTAATCCTACTTATTTTACATACTTTTACACATGCTATGTTTTTATGACCTATTTTATACCTATTTTATTTCCTCAGTGTTGACTGTTATTTGTCTGGAGTTTGTGATGCTCCTGACATGAATAAAAAAAAAGATTTGTATTAAGATCTGTATATTTGTATTACACATTCTGGTGAGAGAGAAGTTCCCTGAGGATGGGCTCCATTATGAGTCCAAAAACTCGGAAGACGAAACTTCTGTTCCTGGAGACCGATCCAGGTTGGATCCTGCAACGTTATCCTGGGACATGTTATCCTGGACCTTCATTCGATTTGCATTAACTTGGACATTACTTCTCGGTCCTTCATTATTAATAGAACGAGATAACTTCCAGCATTTTATCACAGTGGAGTATTGCTTAGTGTAATATTAGGTTATTACAGTGTTTTGATGCAGAGCATAGAATGTAGACTATTATTTGGTTGCAACATGAGTGGAGACTCAGGAAGAGTCAATTGATCATAACTTTAATTGGCAGGGATGAATAATTAAAGATGCCTGAGAATAGGGTGATTTTGAAATGTAAATGCAGGGGGCTAACTGGCTTTTGAATTGGATTTTATCTGCAAATGATGAGCAATATGAGGTAAAGGCTCACAGTGATCACTGCAGAGGTTATTGAGGATGTGTTTCTCAAATCAGGGGGCAGGAGGGTGAAAAATAGAAGTTCACGCCTGCATTTTTAGATGTGGAATGGTGATTTGCAACACAGGGCTGTTATTCCCTGTGTTTCCAGCTAATATGTTCCCTCAGGATTTTGTCTGGGTATTGTGGGTGTTTAAAAATCAGAGCAGGTCACCAAATGATGCCGAGGGGACTGTGACCCTGGCAGAAGAAATAGTCAAATCATGGAAGGGAAGCTGCAGCCCATGTAATGAAGCTATAATGAAGCTTGTTTGTATGAGCAGGCCTCCAGCCTGGTCAGGAAAAAGTAACAGTTATTAAACATTTCTGGAGATTCTCAGTCATACAAGTCATGGTTGTCCCAAAAGTGCTTTTTCAAGAGGCAACTGGACTGGATGAGAAGCGAAATGTCCTCAAGAAAAAACAAAATCCAGTTGCCTTTTTGAAAAACACTTTTGGGGTGACAAATATTAACAGAATAACAGAATTGGAAGGGACCTTGGAGGTTTTCTAGTCCAACCCCCTGCCCAAGTAGAAGATCATATATCAGTCTGGACAAATTGCTGTCCCATCTCTCCAGTGATGGAGCACCCACAACTTCTGAAGGCAAGGCGTTCCACTGACTAATTGTTCTCACTGTCAGGGAATTTCTCCTTGGTTCTGGGTTGCTTCTGTCTTTGATAAGTTTCCATCTGCTACTTCTTGTCTTGCCTTCTGGTGCTTTAGAGAATAGGTCAACCCCCTCTTCTTTGGAAGATGCTATCATGTAACCCCCATCTTTCTCTTTGTTAGACTAGACATATCCAGTACCTGCATTCATTCCTCATAGCCTCCAGCTGCCTAATCATCTTTATTTCTTTTCTCTACACCCTTTCTAAAATCTCAACATCTTTTTGGTATTATGGTGATCAGAACTGCATGCTATATTCTAAGTGTGGTTTCACCAGTGCAATATATACTGTAGAGATACTAATACTTCATGTGATCTTGGTACTATTCCTCTCTTAATACAGCCTAGAACTGCATTGGCTTTTTTTGGCAACAGCAGCAGCACATTGATGGCTCATATTAAAGGGGTTGTTTTTTAGGATGCTTCCACCCCTCTCACAGTTACTCATGTTGAACCAGTACTCTATGCCTGTGTGTTTAGTATTTCTTGCTTATGTGTAAAATCTCACTTAATGGACATAGTTCTATTGAGGACTACACGTTGAGTACAGTTGGTCAGCCAGTTATGAATCCATCTGGTGGTGATGCTATCTATCCCACATTTTTCTATCTTACCAAGAAGTAGGTTGTGGTTTACTTTGCCAATTAGCTTACCGAAGTCCAAATATATCCACAGCATTTCACTGGTCTGCTAATTTAGTTACTTTGTCAAAGAATGCAATAAAATTTGTTTGGCATGATCTGTTTTTGACTAACCTATGTTTGCTTCTACTAATAGCTTTGCTTGCTTCTAGGTATTCACAGACCCATTGCTTGATTATCTTTTCCAGGATCTTTCCATGTATTCATATCAACCTAACTGGTCTGTAGTTTCTTGGGTCATTTCCCTCCCTTTTTTGAAGATGGGAACTACATCAGTTGTTTTCCAATGCAAAGCCAATGATCCTGATGCTCCAGGATCTTTGAAAGATATGGTTCAGTGATTCCAAGATCACATCTGTCAGCTCCTTCAGAGTGGGATATGACATATTATATATCTGGTGTAGGAGAAGGACAGGCAGATTTCTGGGATGGACTCAAGAGAATAATTAGCCTGGAGCTGTTACGTTCCCACAAGTGGCCTAAGTCAAAATCCTCTTGAATTCCATTGACTCTTATCCAGCGCCAACTTAGTGCTGACCATTAATTAACTAGATTCTTGTATATGGTCATGAACTGAATCAGCTTAACTGAAATTTAACATGTGGTCCTAATTCTTCACACATAACATTAGGTGACTGAATAAATATCAAATGTAGCTTTACTCCTCAAACCTAGATGGATTGGATTGGATATCTATCGTGCCAGATTTGTTTGAAATGAGGTAGGCTATTTTGTACTTCAATGTATTATTGAGACATAAGTATCACTCCTTTTAACAGGACCTTTTCATAGGTAACAGGGCATCAACAACTTATCAGGAATCAAAGCCTTTGAAGTGAATGGGATTTACATCTGAGTTACATTGCTTAGAATTCATTAACTGTAGAGAGTTGGACCATAAAGAAGACTGAGCAACAAGGAATTGATGCTTTCAAACTATGATGTTGGGCAAGACTGTTAAGAGTCTCTTAATCAAATCAGTCAATCCTAAAGGAAATCAACCCTGGCTGTTCTTCGGAAGGACAGATACTGAAGCTCAAATACTTTGGCCACCAGATGAAAAGAGATGACTCATTGGAAAAGACTCTGATGTTGGGACAGATGGAAGGAAAAAGGAGAAGAGGACAGCAGAGGATGAGATGGTTAGATAATATCATAGATACAATGAACATGAATTTGGGCAAACTCTGGGAGATGGTGGAAGACACGGGGGCCTGGCATGCTGTGTCCCTGGGACTGCAGAGAGTTGGACCTGTCTTAGTGACTGAACAACAACAACAATAATACAAGACTTTTTGGGAGCATCTTCCTGGTCCCCATATTTGTGATCCCCTCCCATTCAAAGTATGATGCAGTATTTGAAATGACAAGATTAATTCTGTTTATTCATGGTAGCAAAGTTATCCATTTAAAACCATAGGATCAAGGATCCCATGATTACCTAACTGACTTTGCAGGAAGAAGATCACTAGAAAATCCCAGGGCTGTGGAGCAGAGTGAGAAGTTAGAGAAATACATTGGAAAAAGACGATGCAAATCTACTTTTATATTCTTGCCACCAAAGCTATATGGATGTCTCTGCACCATAGCCAGCATTCAAACTCAAGGGGCAGAAACTTTACTATGGGTTTTCCTATGCACTTCATTTATTGAGCCATTAGTCCTGTTGTTTGATTTGCAAATGTAATCAACACATGGCCCATTAAGTCACTGCCTTGTTTCAGTTTGCCTAGTTGGAGAATGTGACAGTTGAATCAATGTTCCTTCTCTTTCCCAAGAATGTTTTCATACTGACTCAGCTAAAGCTCTGGATAGGCAGAGTGAACTACTTCTCTCCTCTACAAATAACATGAATTACAATTTGAAAACCACTGGCCAAAGGGGAATCCCCTTTGCCCCTTGCTATAGAGTTCAGGTAGTCCTCGACTTATCACCATTCGTTCAGTGACCATTTGAAGTTACAAGGGAAAAGAGTGACTTATGACCAGTTCTTGCACTTACGACCGTTGCAGCATCCCCATGGTCACATGATCAAAGTTCGTATGCTTGGCAAGTGGTTCATATTTATGATGGTTGTAGTGTCCCGGGATCAAGCGATCCACTTTTGCGTCCTTCTGCCAAGCAAAGCCAGTGAGAAAGCCAGATTCATTTAACAACCATGTTACTAACTTAACAACTGCAGTGATTCATTGAACAACTGTGGCAAGACAAATCATAAGATGGGGCAAAACTCATTTAACAATTGTCTTGCTTCGCAACAGAAATTTTTGGCTCAATTGTGCTCAGAAGTTGAGGACAACTGTAGACCTTCCATTAAGGACACCACAGAACCACAATTTGTGGCCTCTGGCAGGACCATTTTGGGTAGACATTGTACTTTGGAAGGGATATAGATTACTCCCACAGCTGGTAATTTTTTCCTCCATGTCAAACTAAATGAAATTAATTATTCCAGTAATTTAGCAACAAAAATAATAACTGGTTGTTTCATCTCACACCATCTCACACATTTGTTGTCATCTATATAATAACTGGCTATGGAATCGGAGTGATGACAACTCTGTAATTATCTCTGTTTTCAATTTCTTCTGACATGCTCACTTTGAGATGAAATGACTTTTAGTTCAGGAAAGCTCTTGCTGGAGCAAATATTTTTATTTTTAAGGTGCCCAAAATTTTCTACTGTTTTTCTTGCCCTTTGGAAGACCATATTTGGCATCTGATTGGTCAACACACTCTGCTTTTGTTGAATTGGGCAATAAGAGAACAGCAACCAAGCTTTTCAAGAAGAACAAATATTAATACTGGTTCCAGTTAGTCTTTTTGGACCTCGTAGCTCTACTACTTGTCTTAATTTTTGTGGCCGATGAATTGAGTTTTATTTTTAAAAAGTCTTATGCAATAGTAACCTTTATCATCACCCACTATAATAAGACAATTAAAAACCTGAAGGTTTTCAGATTGAGCTTGGCTCCTGATCTTATAGGGATACATCCATGCACTTGTCTTGAAAGTGATATTCATTCATTCATTCATGCATACATACATACATACATACATTCCATTTCTATAGCTGTCACTTAAGAACTGTAGTAAGAAATGTTGTAAAATGGGGCAAAACTCGCTCAAGAAACATTTCACTTAGCCACATAAATGTTGGGCTCAATTGTGGTCATAAGTTGAGGACTACCTGTACAAAGTACCCGTTAACATTTTATATACAGATGAAACATTTCCTGCTCTGCCTGTGAACTCTGCCACTCACCCACACCACGTTCTTTGGCGAAAGGAGGATTTTCAGATGGGGAGCGGTACAAAGAAAGAGAAATCAAAGAGCATGAAAATAGTATGCAGTATCAAAAACGATGATCTGTTTTTGTTTTTTTTTTAAATAATAATCAGAGAATATCGTTAAAGAGAATCAGACTTTGGGATGGCTTTCACAGGCATTTCCCTTGGATCAATAGATTTTACTATCTCATGCAATTCATTTTATGAGCAGTTCTCAAAGCAATCAGGAAAATAAAAGGAACAAAAGAACAGGCCGACATTTCCTCAGAGATCTGCAATAAGACGATTGAGCTCATACAGAACGAAGCTTGTATGAAAATCATTTTGGAGATTAAGGAAGCTCAGTATTTTCCCGTGACTGTTGATGTTTACATAAGATTGATTTTTCTCACATAAGATTGATGGCACATCCTGTTTTAATTGGGCCTCAGTAACAAAATGGAAGAGCAGGCAGAGTGGGTGTGCTCCAGGTTCTGTCAATTTAATGTCCTCTCGTGAAACCAAGGAATCAGTTCTCACACCGATTTAATTTGGTTTCTGGGGAGCCCCTGTTGAGTCATTCTTGTGTTTTTGAAGCATGTTTTGCATCATTTTATATTTTATGTTATAAGGGGGGACATGATAGCAGTATTCCAATATCTCAGGGGCTGCCATAAAAAAGAGGGAATTAAGCTATTTTCCAAAGCACCTGAAGGCAGGACAAGAAGCAACGGGTGGAAACTAATCAAGGAGAGAAGCAACCTAGAACTAAGGAGAAACTTCCTGACAGTGAGAACAATTAATCAGTGGAACAGCTTGCCTCCAGAAGCAGTAAATGCTCCAACACTGGAAGTTTTTAAAAAGAGACTGGACAGCCATTTGTCCAAAATGGTGTAGGGTTTCCTGCCCGAGCAGGGGGTTGGACTAGATGACCTCCAAGGTCCCTTCCAACTTTACTACTATTATTATTATTATTTATTTTTTAATCAAATTTTAAATTTTGTTTTAGTCTGGGCAGTGACCCAGTTTTAGTTGCATTTTTAACTTTATCTAGCTCATTCATTATTAAATTTCTATGCCGCCCATATCACTGTGATACAGTGACCCTGAGCAGCTTACAATGTAATCCAAAGTAAAAAAAAAAAAGTACTAGAAAAGAATTAAATTCAGAAAAATAAAATAGAAAACTAAAAACCAAGGAGATGAGCAGACAGGGTGTGTGGTGTGTGTGTGTGTGTGTGTGTATGTGTGTGTGTGTGTAGGAATCTTCTATACCAGATCAGCCAATGGATCACACATAAGTTATGATTAGTGCAAGTTTGGAGAACGATATCTGATTGAGTGTGATTTGCAAATTGTAAATTGATATCAGGTCACATTAAATGCGACCAAAATCCCATTCATGTGAGATGAATGCATGTGCCATAACTGATTGACTTGCCCCACCTGCAATGGAAAAAGAGACATGTTGTGGAATCCATCGGTCAAGGAATTCTGGCTGGCATGGTCCAGGAGAAGAGCCTTTTCTGCTGTGGCTTCTGCACTCTGGAACATCATACCTCCCAAGATGAGATCCACACCCACCCTTCTGTTGTGCCTTAAGGGCCTGAAAGCCTGTCTCTGCCAACAGACCTGGGGGCATGTGATCCCAAAAGTGATTAATGCTCTAGCACTGGAAGTTTTTAAGACGAGATTGGACAACCATTTGTCTGAAATGGTATAGAGTTTCCTACCTGAACAGGGGGTTGGACTAGAAGACCTCCAAGGTCCCTTCCAACTCTGTTATTCTGTTAATGGGCTGAGATAAGACCCCATCTCCTCCCTGTGTTCATCTTGCTCCCTTCCTCCCCATCTTTCTTTAATCAATTTTAGTGGTATGGTTTATTGTTTTAATGTTGCATATTGTTGCTTTTATTGATTGTAAGCCGCTTAGAGTCATTGCAAGGTGAGATGGACACCCCATAAGTTGAATAAATACATAAACACATTGAGGCTACAGCATACAAAATTGCAGTTGGGGTTTTTGATGCTGTTAATCTTCATCTAAGGAACACAATACAAGTTTTAAAAATAAGACGTCTGTTATTGTTGTGTTACAACACAACTTTGATGTAACTGAACAACATGAATGTGGTCAGAGCCATACTAAAACAGGATGGGAGATGGAACACTTGACTCTATGATAGAATATTTTTGTTTTTATTTTTCTTTCTCTAACAGCTCTGTCTCTTTGTTAACCATAAATTTAAATTATAAGTATATTCTTTTTTATTATTATTTACTGTTAATACTTCATTAATGTATCTATAAAAATTAGGTTTAAAAATTTTCATCGCCTATTTCCATTGAGCTGGAACAAAATACATGTTTTCCATAGAAACATCGCTTTGAATAGTGCAAATTTGAATAATGTGACCATTTTAGTGTGATTAATTAAATTTAATTAATTTCTGGGGCTTTCTTAGTGAGGAAAACTGGTGTGAAATTGCAATCAGCATTCTTCCAAAGAAATATTGCAAGGAATTTCACTGGCTAGTATTAGGCACTGTTTGTGCTTTTTTTTAACAGAATGATTGCCTTTTTTGAAATAAAGTTGTTTGAGGTGCATCTATTCAGCATTTACTGCAGGAGATGAGCAGGCAGAGCTGGGGTGGTGGTGGTGGAGTTAAGCATGTCATCAGTTTAGAATTATTATGTTGCCACAAGCGGTCCAAGTGTAATGTGAATTCTCTTGACCCACATCTGGTGGCAATTTAGTGTTGAACTTTAGTTGACTGGATTAATTAGGTGCAAAGAATCAGGACCATCTGTTAGATTGCAGCATAGAAGATTTATTCAAGCCTGTACACAAGAATCTAGTTAACTAAAGTTCAACAAATAAATTGGCACCAGATAAGGGTCAATGGAATTCAGGATGGGTTTGACTGGGAGCACTTACGGCAATGTAATTATTCTAAGCTGCTGATGCACTTAACTCAGCCCTTCAGCTTTGCCTGCTCTTTTCCTACCTCTATCCATGAATGGAACATTGAAAGGATGTTGAAGAGTGGTCCAAAACAGCCATTAAAACCCCCCATTAGAGGTAGCCCTTGACTTACAACCATTCATTTAGTGACCTTTCAAATTTACAACAGCACTGAAAACAAAGTGACTTATGATGACCGTTTTTCACACTTCTGACCATTGCAGCATTCCCATGTGATCAAAATTTGGTGAAAATGACTAAAAAACAAATAGACTTTAAACCAGAATTATTTTTGTTAGGAATAATAGGAGCTAATTATGAGAAAGATTGCAGATATTTAATACTACATGTACTAACTGCAGCAAGAATTGTATTTGCCCAACATTTGAAAAATGAAAACTTACCAGCTGAAGAAGTACTAATTAAGAAAATTCTAGAGTGTGCAGAAATGGATAGATTGACTTTAAAGATAAAAGAGAAAGAAGACTCGGTGTGTTTTAGAACATGGGATAATGTCTATCAATGGCTAGAAAGACGAGTTAGAGAGAAAGGAATGTGATATGTAATTTTGAACATACCATATTTTCCGGCGTATAAGACGACTCGGTGTATAAGACGACACCCGACCGGCGCCGATTTCAACGCTCTCAAAAGTCGTCTTATACTCCGGAAAGTACGGTATATTAGCAAGAAGAAGGCTATTGAGTGATTAATTAACATATTGTTTATGATAACTAACAATTATCTATTAGTGTTTGTTAAATACATGAACCCAGACATTATGCTGTTTGCTAAATATTGAGAATGTTATTTGGAAAAACCCCAACCCCAACCCTAACTTTAATCCTAACCCTAACCTAAATCCCAACCCCAACCCCGACCCCACCTTATTTTTAACCTCATAAAAACTAATAAAACCTATACCAATTTTTTTTGGGGGGGATGCTTGGCAACTAGCTCATTTTTATAATGATTGCAGTATCCCAAGGTCATGTGACTTTCTGACAAGCAAATTCAATGGGGGAAGCCAGATTCATTTAACAACTGTGTCGTTAACTTAACAATTGTAGTGATTCACTTAACAGCTGTGGCAAAGTAAAACTCACTTAACAAATGTCTTGCTTAGCAATGGAAAGTTGTGGTTGTAAGTCAAGGAGTACCTGTATCAATTTTTCCCTAAAAAAAAAACCCCTATCAAAACCAATACGGTTCTGTTGTGTTTATATTTTGATATGCATTATGAGTCATTTAAAAAAAAAAGGAGATGGTGAAGTCACAGGCAAACTCTGGTAAAAAAAAATCCGAAGACATTTGAAACAGTTCTTGTGGCAAGATTTGGGTCTATATATTCACAAATTAGATCCTGTTAATAAAATTCTGCAAAAAGCAAGCCTTGTTTTGTGAGGCAAGGAATCACCTCCTTCCATTATCACTTTCGCTTGTGAGATGCGTAACTGCTTCAAAAAAATGATTGAGAAAGAAGCAAAAAAAAAAAAAAGTCCTCACATGAAACAAAATCACACAGTCACCCAAGAAATCAACGTCACCAAGGCATAAATCAATTTTCTCAGATGGAAATAAAAATGAGCGTAGGCTAAAATGAAAGAGACAAGTTCAGGGTGGAAGCATATGATATTATATCAAGGTGATTTCAAATTGAATTGGAGAAGTATTTCTCTGCTTATATAAAATTGTAAATTTATTTGGTTTCTTGTCAGGACTTGACTGGGGGCTTTGAGTCAGGGAACTTTAGTAAGGATGCTTTTGTGTGGAAATGGCTTTTTCCTTAGAATGTAAATATTTCATGAACTTCATAGATGACCCAGGTGATTGAGATGGCACTAAGATAATACACAGCATTTGAGGGCAATTTACAACATTTTGAAGACAATAAAGAATCGACGGAGGATTTTTTTTTTCAGAGGTTGCTCTGTTTTTCTATCTGTGTAACTCTGCCCATTTCTAACTATGAAGGAGAAAGAGTGATCTATTTTTGATTACAAATACATCCACCACCCTGCACTGGCCATCAGTAATAGCTTCTCTTCATAGAACAGTGGGAAATTTCTTCCAAGAAAATTATCCTTTGATAGTCTCATATTGAATTTGTTGCTAAGACAAGCAGATAAAAGACAAATTGTGTGAAATAACCAGAATGAAGCAAAATTGAGACAATACTGGGACCTACATTAAAAATAAATCACAGGACAATATGCAAACTTCCCAGTTCTGTACAATTGAGCCCAAATTTTATGTTGCTAAGTGAAACATTTGTAAAGTGAATTCTGCCCCATTTTATGACCTTTCTTGCCACAGTTGTTAAGTGAATCACTGCAGTTGTTAAGTTAGTAACACGGTTGTTAAGTGAATCTGGCTTCCCCATTGACTTTGCTTGTCAGAAAGTCACAAGAGGGGATCATATAACTCCGGGACATTGCAACCGTCAAAAATATAGAGCAGCTGCCAAGTGTCTGAATTTTAATCATGTGACCATGGGGATTGTAAGTGTGAAAAACAGTCATAAATCACTCTTTTCACTGCCGTTGTAACTTGGAATGGTCACTAAATGAACTATTGTAAGTCGAGGACTACTAGTAATTCTTAAGCAATACAGAAAAAAAGAGAGGTGGAAGATGCCAGAATTTAGCCCCCTGGAGAACTTCTATTTTTATCTACCGTAAATGCCGGCGTATAAGACGACTTCCACGAGCGCTGAAATCGGCGCCAAAGACGGGGGTCGTCTTATACGCCGAGTCGTCTTATATGCTGGAAATACTGGTAGTTTCCGGCGTATAAGACGACGTTCTAGGAATGCAGCCCGGCTATAAAGACGGGGGTCATCTTATACGCCGGGTCGCCTTGTACGCCGGCATTTACGGTAATATGTTGATTAGCCAGCAAAGAATGCACTGTCATTATGTCTAAGCTTTCTTTAAATCCATTTATGAAACATGAAAAAAGTGGCTATTTTTAGAACTCCTACACCTTCCAGTTTTAAGGTTAGCAGTTTCAACACTGCGCTCAGTTCATTCTGATGAAAATATGGATGGTTTTTAAGATGAGCATATACTGTATATCCTTAGCGTCGTTTTTCAAACAGGAAAGAAATATACAGTGCCTGAAGAGGCAATGAGAAAAATGCAGTAGGGAGCAGACACACATCTCAGAGGATCTCTCAGAGTTTTAAAAAGGTCTTAATAGGACAGGTAGACGGTGCAGATAAGCTCTCTTGTTGTGACCCTGTTGTGTTATGTGATTAGTAAGTTGTGAAAAACACAGCTACAATTTGCTGTGAGACTTTGATTAAGTTTGATAAAGGTTGAGGGAAGCACAGGAAGGGGAAAAGGTGACAGATCGTTAATGCCCTTGGAAATATTAGAAGTTACCAATGAAGAGAAGTCAAGCACATGTCTTTAGAGCAGTGTTTCTCAACCTTGACCATTTTAAGGCATGTGGACTTCAACTCCCAGAATTCCACAGCCACATGCCTTAAAATGGTCAAGGTTGAGAAACACTGCTTTAGAGTTATCAGAAGCTGAATGTGACCTAAGAAACTTAGAAGACCACATTTAGACATAAAGTTTGCCCTAATGCATTCTGAATCATGACTGGAGCTTATAGATGCTTTTGACAAGTATGTCACTATGCCAATATAAAAGTTGGACTTAGTGGTACAACAAGTGTTTGATAAGTCCCAGTTAGTTCTAATTAATTTTTGCTTTGTTAGAGCTATGCAAAAAATACTTGAGAAGGTAAGATCTTATCTGCATTGCCTATTTGTCCCATCATCTGGATGGACCAGAAACCATTTCTGGAAAAGAAGGGTGGAGAACGTCACTCTTTATTCACCTCCTCTCATCGCAACTGAGATCTCTGGATACATTTTTCTCCTGTGTTTTTATGTAATCTTTCCTTTTTGATTGATGTGCTCCAGCCTAGTCACACAGTTGTGGCTACTTCACAAAAGAAAGAATACTCCCTCAACCATGTCAGTGGTTACCCTGGAGAAGAAGCAATGGATAGAAACTAATCAAGTAAAGAAGCAACCTAGAACTAAGGAGAAATTTCCTGACAGCTAAAACAATTAATCAGTGGAACAAATTGCCTCCAGATGTTGTGAATGTTTCAACACTGGAACTTTTAAAGAACAGATTGGACAACCACTTGTCTGAAATGATATAGGGTTTCCTGCCTGGACAGGGGGTTGGACTAGAAGACCTCCAAGGTCCCTTCCAACTCTGTTATTGTGTTATTTTACTAGCAATGCTACAATAGCATGATGGTTATAACATTTGCTTTGTAAATATGTAGAAGGTTGCTGGTTTGAAGCTTAGGAGAAACTTAAAAAAAAAGATTTTCCCCGTTCTATATACTTTTCTGTGGGCTTTAAGGACATTCTTTTAAGGCTATTCTGAACACAGACAAATAAAAAATGGAGAACCATGTAGCATCTACAGCATTTTTGGGAAATAAAATGATGACTGCCTGAAGATGGCTGTAAAAATCAATTCCAATTCTTGACCTTTCATACACATTGAAAAAAAATACAAAAGCAACTTGTGAACGAATGGGCAGCCCTAGAGAAGAAATGAACAAACAAGTAAGCAAATGAAGAAAGAAATATATATCTAATGTGAATCATGTAAATACATAGATATTAATACTGGAAGGTATTAGGATTTGAATAATGAAAGCAAATTGAATAATGAAATGAACAGATGTTTCTTGTGCCTTTCTTTCCTATTTGTTAGTCCACCCTTTCCCAATTTCTGGAGCTCTCCAGAAATATTGACAATACAGTTCCAAGAAATTTATATCAGCATGGTTACATTGGTGGAGAATAATAGGGGCCATTATCCTAACACATTGTACAGGCATCAGGCTATGGAAGGCTAATGTAGTCTAAGGCCAAACTTCACATTTGCCTCTTGTATGCCTGGAAAGACTTTGGAAAGAGTGCAGAGAAGAGCAACAAAACTGATTAGGGGACTGGAGGGTAAAACATACAAAGAATGATTGCAGGAATTGGGTATGTCTAGTCTAATGAAAAGAAGGATTAGGGGGTGACATGATAGCATTATTCCAATATTTGAGGGGCTCCTACAAAGACGAGGGGATCAAACTATTTTCCAGAGCACCAGAAGGCAAGACAAGAAACAATGGTTGGAAACCAAACAAGGAGAGAAGCAACCTAGAACTAAGGAGAAATTTCCTATGGTGAGAGCAATCAAGCAATGGAATAGTTTGCCTTCAGAAGTTATGGGTGGTCCATTACTGGAGGCTTTCAAAAAGAGAGTGGACAACCATTTGTCTGAACAATCTCCTGCTTGAGCAGGGGGTTGGACTAGAAGACCTCCAAGCTCATTATTCTACAGTATGTTTTATGTTCTATGTTTTTAGATCTGAGATCTATTAGAAGAAACACGAAGAATTTACCTTTGCATGTATGATCTCAGCAGCGTGATGCCCAGGAGGAAGTACATCATAATGGAGCACACCATCATGGCCAGTCCCAGGAATATGGCCCGGTCCTCTCCTGCTTTGAGAGCGGTGACTGTTTTCCTTTTGTCCAGTAGTTCATGATCCCTGATTTTTTGGTAAATATTTCTGAGGTTGAAAACAATACATTCTTATGTGGAGTTCACACTTTAATCAATAAACCCTCTAAAAGGAATGTTTGCTCCGTTTCCAGGGCCTGCCTCAGGGGACATCACAGCTTTATGATTACCGCATTCGATGTTTTCTAAAGATTTTCACTAGGACCTGGTAGGGGGAAAAAAAAATCATCCAAAACACACAAAAGGCTTTCATTGGTGGAATGATTTCAAAGTTCCTCTTTCTCTTTCTTGTCTCTGTTTTTCAAGTTCCAGGAAGGAGCTTTTTGCAACAGATGAAATGAATCTTGGACAACGAATCTTAAATCATTCATACCAGAGGAATTTTTTGGAATCCCCAGAAAAATGTGTGATGTGACTGAAGAAAGAATAGTCAAAGATGTGTTATTCTCTGCTTTACTTCCTGGTGGCATTTCAACAATTTAGAGTTCTTAGGGCTTGCCCTTCAAGATACTCTGGACCAGGACTTTTTTTTTTTTTGGGTCACAGAACATCCAGAATGGAGTTCCAGCACCTTTTTTGGATGGAAACTTGAAGGGTAGGCAAGGTGGGTTGTATGATGTGTGTGAGTTCTGGCACCTTTTTTTTTTTTTTTTTAGAAAAAAAGCACTGCTCTGGACACTTAATTGAGGAGGACAATAGGCTGATTTAGGCATAGAGGTTAATCTTTCCTGTGAAAAATATGATCTGTTATCATGCTACCAATTTCTAAAATTCTACATTTGAGTTCTAAAATGATTACTGTTTTACAGGTAGTCCTTGACTTATGACCCGCTGAGATGCTTGGTGGGGGATGAGGAGGAGGGTGTGGGGACCTAAGGGGTAGGAAGCAGGCCCAAGGGCTTGTGGGACCCTGAGGCATGGGAAGTGGACCATGGGGTAGGGAAGACCTTGGGAGGCTCGAGGCAGACAGATAGGCATCCCCCAACCCTGAGGTACCCCATCCTCTGCTTAATGTGATTTTTAACAACTGCATCAGAGACAATAGGGTGGAGGTCGTTAAGCGAGGTAATCATATGGTCTCCTCGCTTAATGACTGTCATGATTTGCGACTGAAATGGGCAGACTCCATTACAACCATGTATCAAGGGCAAGCTGAATAGACTTTATATTTTACAGTATTATGGCATTTATTATGGTATTTTTAACAGTATATAGTATTTTGTAGTCTTTCCATCTGCATTAAGATCTTTAATTTAGTACAAACATTTTTTTTTTGTTCTCCTTTTCAGAGATATTTCCTCAAGTTGGTGGCCATCCATAATATGATCACTTGATCAATATCTTATTTTTAGCTTATTTCATGGCGTTCTGGGTTTGTGTTAACCTAAAAATAATGATCTATCTATCTATCTATCTATCTATCTATCTATCTATCTATCTATCTATCTATCTATCTATCTATCTATCTATCTACCTACCTACCTACCTACCTACCTACCTACCTACCTACCTACCTACCTACCTATCTATGGAGTTCTTGGTGCTTTCTGATCTTGGTTGCTTACTTGCAGACATTTCATTACCCAACTAGGTAATATCATCAGTGCAGGTGAGTATGGGGTTTGCTGCCTGTTTATATATAGTAGCTGTTCTGCCAGTTTCAGTTAGGGAGTGGTTTTTTTCCCCCTTGTTAATATCTTGATTACAGTGTTCTAATGTGTTTAGATAAATCAGTCATCAATAGACACATTTACACACCTTTCAAAAGAGACATATAAATATAAAACTAGGAAGGAAACAAAAAACTAGAAGACATCTTCCCCAACAGCAGCCAACATTCAGATAAATAAAGATCACATTAGACAATGAGGCACAAAAACAACACGTTACCCAAGGAACTTCCAAGGACAAAAACCACAACTTCCCCAAAACTGGCAAGGCAAGCTACTATATATAAATAGGAAGCAAACTCACACTCATTTGTATGCACAATGGTATCTAATTGGATAATAAAACATCTGTAAGCAAACAACCAGGCTCAGAGAGCACCAAGGACCCCACAATTCAACCCTCAGCTATAGATATTCTCTTCTATTAGTGTCTATCATCTCTCTCTCTCTCTCAAATGAGTTACAGTATGAGTTACACTATGTCTGAGAAATCCCACGTTCAAATCCAATATTTTTACGGTATTTAAGGGTAGGACACGAGCAGAATCATATTTTCTGCTCCATATACTCTAGTGAGTTTTATATTTTCCCATCAGCACATATTGCAGAGATTAGCAATTTTGGAGGAGTTAAGGACACATTTGGAATTTTGATAAGCTGGGACTGTTGTTTATTTATAAAATGGTTCCCAGGATTGATGTTCCCAGGGAACATCAACGTGCCAGAAGGGGAAAATGGCTGTTCCAAGGATGTGCTGCAAATAACAAGAATGCCAAGTGATTGTGCTTTGCTTTGTGGCAGGACAGCTTCCTAGTTTTCTTTTTTAAATCATATGTTTGCATATATAGAAAAGGAACAAGGTGGGAGGGATGTTAAGGCACGACACTGCCTAGACCAGTGGTTCTCAACCTGTGGGTCGGGACTCCATTTGGGGTCGAACGACCATTTCACGGGGGTCGCCAAACAACGCAGTCTACCATTTTTCCCCCCTTTTCCTTAGCTGTGCTACTCCCTTTTATTCTATTGGCTTTTGAAAGCCAATAGAATAGACTCTCTTGAACAGAGTCTAATTCTATTGGCTTTCAAAAGCCAATAGGAATTGTCCAGGCTGTCTCTGCCCTGCTGAGACCACCAAAAGTCCCATTCTGCAAATGGTGCTGCACCAGTTGAGTAGTCCTCGACTTACGACCGGTTGAGTAGTCCTCGACTTATGACCGGTTGGGGGTCGCGGCATTAAAAAGGTTGAGAACCACTGGCCTAGACAGTTGGATTGTTTATTAAGCTGAAGTGTTAGGTTGAATCTGAGTTCCACCACTCCATTCTGGTTTTGTGCTAAGACACAAGTTAAGAATTAAGTGGAACAAATAATGGGTTTGTAATGTATGTCCATGGAGATTCTCAGTCCTCCAGGTCATGGCTGTCCCAAAGGTGCTTTTTCAGGAGGCAACTGGACTTCTTTGTTTTTTCTTTTAAGACGTTTTGCTTCTCATCCAAGAAGCTTCTTCAGCTCTGCCTGGATGGTGGGGAGTGGAAGGATTTATGCTCCTTGCAAACAGCTGGTCATTTGCATTCTTTTAGCCTCAACGACTCTCCAAAAGAATGCAAATGACCAGCTGTCTGTAAGGAGTATAAATCCTTCCGTTCCCTACTATCCAGTCAGAGCTGAAGAAGCTTCTTGGATGAGAAGCAAAACATTTTCAAAGAAAAAACAAAGAAGTCCAGTTGCCTCCTGAAAAAGCATCCTTGGGTTTATTATGTATGTGGCCATGACCTTGAGAGGCAGGAGGGAGAGCCACAGGCTGGACATCTGCAAGTAAAAGATGTCTTGGCCCACTGAAGGAAAGGAGGGCATGGGAAACAGTTCAAAAGAGACCTTCCTTTTAACTCTCTGAAAAAATACTTTCAGTCTTGCAAGATTCTGTTACTACAGGTAGTCCTCGACTTACCACAGATTGTTTAGTGACCGTCCAAAGTTGCAACATCACTGAAAAAAAGGACCATTCTTCACATTTGCAACCTTTACAGCACCCCCAGGGTCATGTGATCAAAATTGAGACGCTTGGAAACCGACTCACCTTTTCCAACCTTCTAACAAGCCAAGTTCACTGACAAGCCAGGTTCACTTAACAGCCATGTTGCTAATTTAACAAGTGCACTGATTCACTTAGCAACGGTGGCAGGAAAGGTTGTAAAACGGGACAAAACTCCCTTAACAAATGTCTCACTTCGCAACATAAATTTTGGGCTCAGTTGTGGTCGTAAGTCGAGGACTACCTGTATAACCACACAATAAAGATAGAGCTAGTATTCCTGGCTATGCTTCTTTTCTGGAGATCCTTGCGGCGCTGGCTGAGTTGAGGACAACTTCATCTCTGCTTCTCTTTTCTTCTTCTCCATAATTTGGAACTCAGTGGGTGTGTGGAATGAGCTCTGATTTCTTTTCCCCTCACTAATGGTAGCCAACAACATGCAGTGGAGTAGATAATAGGAGGAAGGGGTAAATGCATGATATTATGAATAGACATGATGTGCTGACTAATATATCAGGGAGAGAAAGGGAGGATGATACACAGATGGAGTTTTGGACAGGATCTCCATGTTATTGTGAAGGCGTAACTCTGTCATAATGCAAAGATGCTTCTTCTGAAGAACTGTTTCATGCTCAAAATACTCTGGCCATATTTCAAAGCAATCTCTACACCGGTGTTTCTTAACCTTAGCACTTTGAAGATGTGTAGACTTCAACTCCCAGAATTTCTGGGATTTGAAGTCTATACACCTTCAACTTGCCAGAGTTGAGAAACGGTGCACTATGTGTACACTTCCCATGTGTACCTGTGTGTGTTGTTTGAAAACAGGAAAGCAAATGTTTTCCTCCTGTCTCTGTGTGGCTATAAAGCCTGATCCAACGTATTCAGAAAAACAAGCCTGCATATATTTAGACACGCATCGGACTGCTGTCGTACCAGCCTCCAGTTTGAACATCATCACTTGAAAATAAATAGATTGGCTTAATTCATTTTCAAGTAAGTACTGTTAGCTTTTATCTAGCTTGATGTGTATTATTGTTATTTTATTCCTGTGTTCATAATTTTTCACTACACTGCTTCTTCCATTATTTGCAGAAAATCCACATGCATTATTCCAGTTCACTGCTAAGGATTTACTGGAATGCAGGCAATAAATGAACCGACTCTTGAAAAACTCGCTAACTTTTCCCCATCTTGAAATGAAATTTGTAATCAATCTATCTCATCCCTTTATTTCCCTCTCCCCAAATATAGGACAACAACAACATAACCTCCCCCCCCCCAGTTTATAGGAGTATCTATGACACCATCTTCATTCCCTTAGGAGAAGAAATGTGAACAAAATAAATAAGTGCTCCATGGCTCTGTGACTATTTATCAAATTGTATTTAACTGTAATGGCTTGCTATCGGTAGATGCGTTGTTACCAAATGAAAGCAGGCAGGAACGGCAGCAATTGTCATGCTGTTCTGGACCATTAGCCCATCACGCAACATAACTTGCATTGCTCTGCAGACATAAAATGGGCATGGCACAATCAGTCAATAATCCCACCAGAACACAAATGTGACTCACATGGACGACTGAGAAATAAGATGGCTAATTGAAAAGGACGGCCGTTTCATTTCCACAGGAGGCTATGAGGCATGAAATGGACAGAGGAAAGGTAACAAATAAAAGATTAAATCAAAGAAATAAATTGTAGGAGCCCCAGGCAGTAAGGCAACTGAGAACCTGCGCTACATGTTAAGAGGCCAACTGGAGTCTGTGGATCTTTAATTTGGTTCTAGAAAGCCAAACTTAGTAGAAAGTTTATACTTAATAGAAAGTCTCTACTAAGAAACCTGTTGGTAGGTTATCTCAGAAAGACCATTAGTTTTCATGACCCAGGGACAGACTGTCTCTGAGTATTTGTTCTCTTGTCCTTTTCTAAAGCATCCAGCTATGTAGCTATTGATATATCAGAGAGCAGTGAATTCCTCTGTCTCAGGTAGTTATGTATATACTCACAGAAGGGCACTATTGTATATCTGTCTAACTAAGACTCCTCTACAGGCTGAACCACCAGAGTCCACTGTGAAGAATCACATAAGTTCTCAGTAGCTTATTGAAACAATTCCAGCAGGAATAGAAAGCTACTTAAACTCGGGTAAACTCCCAGAGTGAAAAATGTACTTTTCTGAGAACCTAACCAACTAAGTATAATTAGGTATTTTACTCAGTTGTTATGTAAACAGTACAACCCCCTCCTGTTGTTCTTCTGCTATGTAACTGCAAAATGCAGTAAAGAAAAATGACTGGATAATTTACAAGATTATCATCTCTGAGGCTGTTAAGGCTCACCCATCCCGCAGTATCTGTCTTTCCAAATGGAAAGCACAATTGATTTTTGGAGGTTTAAAAGCTTGGACTTTTTCTGGTTATTGCAGCATTCCAGTTGTCTTCCATTTTGCATTTTATGTTGTGTGTGAGAAATCAATTGATGATAGGATAAGAAAAAGGAACTGCTATTGTTTTATGTTCGGAAAAGAGCATAGATAAATGTGCAAGAAGAACGCCAAGTGTGAGTCCCATATGATACAACAACTTCCAACCTTATATATCCAGATCAGATTATGGATTTGGGGAGAAAAGAAAAGAAAAAGAAAATCCAAAGCACTTGTGGTCTTGGGTGGAAATATCATTGTGTGCATAAAAATTATCTGATGGTGTTCTGTGCCTATTGAACAATAACAAAAGGACAGGGCGTGTCCAAGAGTGGCTTCCTAGCATTTAGAAGGTGAATTACATAACCTGATGGCTTCAAACAGCCTTTGGTGTACCAGGTCACAGAGTTGATGTTTGCCTTTTAGGAGATGTGGTGTCAATGCTGCTGACATTGGATGTTCTTGCTTTGACAAAATATGAAGAGGCAGCCACTCTCTGTATAAGCTTTGTGGTACTTTTAGAGTTAAATTAGATGATGCTGGGAGGGGAGGAGAAAGAATGTGTGTGGGGTTTAGTTAAGATAAGAAAGGGCAGGCTACAGAATGGAAGGGAAACTTTGCTCTTCAAACTGATTGGAGAACGTGATTTATGACAGCTAATTGGAGGAGGGAATTGTGCTTGAATATTATGTGCTCAGGGGAGGGGAATTCAGATCTTGGCATCCCCCATGTTCGTGCTGAAGGGTGCTGTACTAATAAAGAGTCTTTAAGGCAAACAATGCCTCCAGGTTCTTTGAAGTATCCCCTTAATCTGAACCATGACACATGGATTGGGAAAACTAAATAGCAATGGCCTGCTTCTTTTGATCAGATATGCCAAGCACAACATGTGCACCAGAAACATGATGTTCAGACTTGCAAACAAAATTACTTGAATGCATCCCAGGTCCGAACATATGTCAAGAACGTTAGCGTTGAAAGAAAAAAGTATGACAAGAAAGTAATGTTTACAGCGGCAAATTGTTGAAAAATTAAAAGGCTGCAGGTATAGATGATGTAATTGGAGAAAGGTTAAAATGGGGCTGTGGTTTGTTCATGGCTGTGTGCCTTGTTTAACATGCTTAGGGACATGGCATCCATGCCACCTTGGATTGAGAAGATGTCATGATTCTTCCCTGAACGAAAGGAAAGGTAATTAGACTGGGGTGGGGTGGGGGGTTAGTTTGTTAAATGGGAAAATATTTGATAGAATTTTGATTGAAAGGGTGTAAATGGTGAGCAAATTTTGGGAAGGGCACTGCACCTTTGTGCCATGGGATTGTACAGACCAGATTCTTTGTGTCACTGAGATAGGTATAAATACGAGAAAGAAATTTATTGTATGTTTGTTGAAACTTATGATAAAGAGAATAGGTGTCAATTCTGGAATGTTTTCTATGACTATGGAATTGAACAATGGTTGCTGAAGCTAGAACAGTAATTTATAATGGAAATAAAGCATTTGCTTCATTTATCATTTATATATTACTGACATTTCTATGTTGTTCCACTCTAAATATGCATTGAGCAAGCATGAGAAAGAAAACCTCACTACGGATTTCAACACTGAAGAGGAGCATCACATGAATAGGTGAGGCATCCTAGTTTGTTTCATATATTTACAGATAGATAAATGCAGTGACATTAGAGATATGCTGTTTGGGGACATTAACATGCATGTACATTTGTATGTAGATAATGCTGTGTTGTCGGCGGAGAACATAAATGATTTGCAGCAAATAGGTGATTGTATCAAGGAGTACTCCTTATATAAAATGCATCTTTGTTGGCCCTCACTGCAAATATGCTATTGAAATTCAGCCATGCACTCTGGGGGCTAAATCACAGCTAACAACAACAACAAAAGCCCAGTGCGTTTCTATGCAGGAAGAATCAACATCACAGAAACAATATTTATTTTTAATAGCCCAGGATACCCTGGAAAAAGGAGCATTATACTTTAGATCCAGTGGTTGGCTTTTGTACATTTCGTGATTTTTCCCGCCTAGTATGTATTTTCCTAGTTAAAATGCAGCACGGCAAAAGCATATTCCCACTTTGTCTCCATATTCCAAAGGGAAGTTTGAATTACAGCAGTCCTTGGAATTAAGAATGTCTAACTTAGAGACAACTTGTACTTACAAATGGGCTGCCTACTGTTAAAAATGCCTCGAACCGAAAGACCACTGAAACATGCCTTGCTTTCATGAATCTCTGAAGCTGCATGTTTTTAATACAGGTAGCCCTTGATTTACAATTACAATTGAGGCCAAAAGTTCTATCCTAAGCAAGACATCTGTTAAGTGAGTTTTGCCCATTTTACGATTTTTTTTTTCTTTTGCCACACACTTGGGTTTGGCTAGTCTAAAGAAAAGAAGAAATGGGGGAGACATGATAGCACTGTTTCAGTATCTGGGGGGCTGCCACAAGGCAGAGGGGGTCAGGTTGTTCACCAGAGCACCAGAGAGAAGGACAAGAAACAATGGATGGAAACTGATCAAGGAGAGAAGCAACCTGGATTTAAGAAGAAACTTCCTGACTGGTAGAACAATCAACCAGTGGAACAGCTTGCCCCCAGAAATCGTGGGTGCCCCATCACTGGAGATCTTTAAGAAGAGACTAGCAATCACCTGTCTGAGATGGTGTAGGTTCTCCTGATTAAACGGGGGGCTGGATAGAAGACCTCCAAGGTCCCTTCCAGCTCTATTCTATTATTATGATTATGGATCATTGCACAGTCAGCCAGATGTTCAGACTGGATTTGGCATTTTGTCTACCAATCGAGTCCTTACCCAGGACCTGGGATAGGCAGATGTGGATGTTTGATGCTATTACAGATATTGTCGCAGGATGGAAGCAGTTCCTAGTAAGGCCGCCTTTTGCAATTGACTAATAGCGAATTTGTCAATGCCGATGGTGTTCAAGTGGTGCTCCAGTTGTTTTGGGATTGCACCCAAGGAGCCTATGACTATTGGTACTACCCTTGCTTGCTTTTGCCACAGTCTTTCTATTTCTATTTGTAGGTCTTTGTATTTTGTTATCTTCTCCAGTTCTTTCTCGTCTATTCTATTCTGCTGTCTCCTATTATTATTATTATTATTATTATTATTATTATTATTATTATTATTGCAGTTCTTAAGTTAGTAACATGGTTATTAAGTGAATCTGGCTTCCTTACTGACTTTGCTTGTCAGAGGGTCACAAAAGGTGATCACATGACCTTGGGACATTGCAACTGTCGTAACTATGAGTCACTTGCCCAGCTTCTGAATTTTGGTTACATGACCGTGGGGATGCTGCAATGGTTGTTGGTGTGAAAAAGGCCATAAGTCACTTTTTTCAGTGCCATTGTAACTTTGAACAGTGGTTAAACGAACGGTTGCAAATCGAGGACTATCTGAATATAGCTTGTTTTCAGTGGTTCATGAAAACATTGATTTGCTTTAATATCTTGTCTGCTGAAAAAAGGCGAA
Organism: Crotalus tigris; assembly: GCF_016545835.1. NCBI lineage: Eukaryota > Metazoa > Chordata > Lepidosauria > Squamata > Viperidae > Crotalus > Crotalus tigris. The sequence continues at coordinate 1,153,303 of NW_024097149.1, read as the reverse complement.
TGCCATCTGCCATTTTTAGTAATAGGCAGTCCCCGTTCACAAGTTCTGGCTTACATAAAATTCAACTAATCAAGGAGAGAAGCAACCTAGAACTAAGGAGAAACTTCCTGACAGTTAGAAAAATTAATCAGTGAAACAGCCTGCCTCCAGAGGTGGTGAATGCTTCAACACTGGAAGTTTTTAAGAAGAGACTGGACAGCCATTTGTCTGAAATGGTGTAGGGTTTCCTGCCTGAGCAGGGGGTTGGACTAGATGACCTCCAAGATCCCTCCCAACTTTATTATTATTATTATTATGGATCATTGCACAGTCAGCCAGATGTTCAGACTGGATTTGGCATTTTGTCTACCTATTGAGTCCTTACCAAGGACCTGGGGTAGGCAGATGTGGATGTTTGATGGTATTACAGATATCGTCGCAGGATGGAAGCAGTTCCTAGTGAGGCCGCCTTTTGCAATTGACTAATGGTGAATTTGTCAATGCCAATGGTGTTCAAGTGGTGCTCCAGTTATTATTATTATTATGGATCATCGCACAGTCAGCCAGATGTTCAGACTGGATTTGGCATTTTGTCTACCTATCGAGTCCTTACCCAGGACCTGGGATAGGCAGATGTGGATGTTTGATGGTATTACAGGTATCGTCGCAGGATGGAAGCAGTTCCTAATAAGCAGTTCCTATTATTATTATTATTATTATTATTATTATTATTATTATTATTATTATCATCATCATCATCATCATCATCATCATCATCATCATTATCACCATCATCATCATCTTTAGGGCATATCTAGGGACAGATCTTGTTTTTAACCTGGGGACTGTCAGTGATCGATGGAGGAGCTGGAAATGAGCAGAGAAAAATTAGAATAAATTTCTCCCAACCTGATGATCTGTAGACACTGTGAATTATAACTGCCAGAAATTCCAGCACTCCTGGGAGATGAATGGAGTTTGGATCTCCTATTTCATATGACATCAAATAAAATGATAATAGAGAAGTGCATTATATCATGTAATATTTTAAGCCAATGTGGAACTTTTTGATTAAGGAAGCACGGTTTGGGTGTGTAATTGGCTTTCCACGTCTTTCAGAATCATTCTTCATTCCCTCCCCCCGATACTGGTAGACCTTTACTTGCAACTGTTCATTTAATGACCATTTGAAGTTACAATGGCACTGAAAAAGGGGACTTATGACCATATTTCACACTTACAACCATTGCAGCATCCCTATGGTCACATGATCAAAATTCGGATGCTTGGCAACTGGTCCATATTTATGACGATTCTAGTGTCCTGGGATCATCTTCTGACGAGCAAAGTCAGTGGGGAAGCCAGATTCACTTAATAGCCCTGTGACCAGCTTACCGACTGCAGGGTTTCACTTAACAACGCTGGCAAGAAAATGGGGCAAAACTCACTCAACAAATGTCTCACTTAGCAACAGAAAATATGGGCTCAATTGCACTTGTAAATCGAGGACTATCTCTAATTACTATAGAAATTCTTATCTGTTCATGATGGTACCCTGGAGAGATTCGGGAAAGGAAAAGCAATAGGATAGAATGCCCTCTCCTATCATTCCTGGTTACCAATAATGCCATTGTTATAAATTGTCAGTCATTTTGTGATGGCTCTTTTACAATTTTAGCTCAAAGAAGAGTCAGCATGTCAAACTTGCTGCACAAGGAGCCCAGCACATGCCTAACGCAGTGTGGACGCCACGTACCTTCTCTCATCATGCCTGTATGACGTGGAGGTCCGGCCACTGGTCCAAATGAACATCTTAGAGGATTGGTCTCCACTGCCTCTCCTTACCGTTGAGGTCCTGGAGGAAAGATGGCAGGGCCTAGGAGAAAATGGAGAAACTTCATTACTGTACGCTGAAAACCTGCTGGGCCACATCCAAGTGCCAAATTTGATTGCCTTGCAGGTTCTGCTCCACAGAGAGTGTCTTTCAGATGATTCCAGGTGATATGCAAAACAAGACAATGACCTTTCTCTTCCCTTCCATGAGGTTCGGTTGACATTAAATTATTTCCTGCTCGTTTTTCTTAATTTCTTTTTCCTCTTGTTTCCCTCTCTCTTTCTGTTGGAGCTAAGAAAATCTCACTGTGCTGCCTTCTAAAATGTGTGGGTTCTTTCTTCAAAGCAAGTCTGCTCATAATTAACTAAGTTTCCTATCCATCTCTAGTCATCTTCTCTCCCTGATGGCTCTTGATATGAACCTTTCTTTGGCCATTTGCTTTCGCATCCATGAGATATCCAACAACGATGATGGGTTGAAGCTGTATGAACTCATCTCTAATCAAACTGGCAGTTAAATTAAAATAGAGGTGAAAGTCCACCTGCCAGGTAGATTTCTGACTGATGTTTCTGCAGCTGTTTCTCTCTGCGTGTGTGCGTGCGTGTGTGATTGAGTGTGACATGGATCCCATAGCAACTTGATCTGTGACACCATGGCTACCAAAGAGATTTGTTGACATTAGGTAAATGCTTTTTCCCCCTTTTCAGTTATTCCCCAACTTAGCCTTCCTCAATTTACCATATTCTAGATGTGCTAGACCAGTGGTTCTCAACCTTTTTAATGCCGCGACCCCCAACCGGTCATAAGTCGAGGACTACCCCTCAACCAGTCATAAGTCGAGGACTACTCAACTGGTACAGCACCGTTTGCAGAATGGGACTTTTGGCGGGCTCAGCAGGGCAGAGACAGCCTGGACAATTCCTATTGGCTTTTGAAAGCCAATAGAATTAGACTCTATTCAGAGAGTCTATTCTATTGGCTTTCAAAAGCCAATAGAATAAAAGGGAGTAGCACAGCTAAGGAAAAGGGGGAAAAAATGGCGGACTGCGTTGTTTGGCGACCCCTGTGAAATGGTCGTTCGATCCCAAATGGGGTCCCGACCCACAGGTTGAGAACCACTGTGCTGGACTGTATTTATTTATTTATTTGAGTGGCACGGTAGCCTAGTGGTGAAGACGCTTGCCTCCCACTTGGAAAGTTGAGAGTTCAATCCTCGGTAGCTGCGTATGTTTCTTTCCTAGGGGACAAAGAAAAAATATCTGCTGTGAACTCTCTGGGGTGCCAGGAAGAGCATTCAGCCAGTCAATGCTTAGCTCCATCCAGTCACCCTGACTCTATCCCAAATTAAGGCATTACAGGGTCATAAAAAGGGAGGCCCTCTTTCACTCCATTCCTTACTGTTGACACTGTCTTCCTTTCCTTGCCTTCCTGCAAACTCTCACAAAAAAAGGCTATCCTTTAAAGTTCAGTGCAGTTTTTTTGGTACCCTTTCATCTGCTTAATTTTAAGCTAAAAATATCTGAGAGTGATAGGAGGGTCAGCTCTGCCATGCAGTTGGATGAAGCAATTTGTATTAAGCATTTGTCTGAGAGGGTGAGAGACGAATGCAAGAATTTATGCCTGAGACGCAAACCTTCTTAAATGAGTGGAGCGGAGAGGACAAGCCAGAGGAACAGATGCCTTCAGCTTCATTGCGTCTGGCCTTGGGCCGAATTTCAAAAGTCTGCTGCTATAGATAAGTTCAAAAAGAAACGCCTTTTCTCTTAGCAGAATACTGAGAATGGGTGTCAGCTGCCCCGTTACACTTGCTTGTGCTTTGCTACTATGCAGTGACAGTCTGAGATGAACTCTGAGGGGGGGGGATACTTGGAGGAAAACAAAAATAACTGCTGTATCTCCCTCAGATGCTGCCTCAAGGTCATTCGGCTGGGAGAAGAAGGCAGCATACACATCTACTCTTGAATTGACCTTTCTGAAAATGAACCTGATTGGTCCCTGGGGGTGGGGTCAGTGATGGGAGGCAGTTAAGGGAGGGAAAAGTTGAACTGAAGAGATTTTGGTGTGCAGTTCTCAGTTCTGACTATGCATGACCGCAATACACTTAATTTCTAATAAAAAAATATACCTTTCTCAACAAATGGAGCCAAGGATTGTTTCTAATTAAAGGTTTATTTTATTTTATTTATTTATTTATGAGACTTATATACCGCTTTAAGTGCAAGCACTGTCTAAGCGATGTACACCAGTAAGCAATGTATATATATATTTACATTGCCCCCAACAATCTGAGTCCTCATTTTACCTACCCCAGAAGGATGGAAGGCTGAGTCAACCTTGAGCCGGTGAGATTTGAACCGCTGACCTGCTGAACAGTCAGCTAAAGTGGCCTGCAGTACTGCACTCTAACTGCTGCGCCACCTCAGCTCTTTTTAAGGTTTAAGTTATGGCAGGCCTGCAATGGGTATGTAATAGGTACATATAAAGGATAAGGAGTATTTCTGCCACTATTCTTTCTGACCCAGCCCCAGTAGCTCACAACAGATGAACATCAGTATAAGTAAGCAGTATGTTATAGCTGCCCCAAACCCAATGCAGTTCTAGGTTGCATCAATAGAGGGATACTATCAAGATCACAGGAAGTGATAGTATCATTGAATACTGCACTAGTGAGGCCAGCCTTGGATATTGCATCCAGTTCTGGCCATCACAATATAAGATGTTGAGATCCTAGAAAGAGTGCAGAGAAAAACAATAAAGATGATAAGGGGTTTGGAGGCTAAATCAATGAATAGCTATGGGAACTCGGTATATTTAGCCTAATGAGAATTAGGCGTACGGGAGACTAGATAGCCATCTTCCAATACTTAAAGGGATATCACAAGGAAGAGGGAGTCAATTTATTCTCCAGAGCACTCAAGGGCAGAATAAGAAGCAGTGGGCAGAACTTTGTCAGAGGACATCCAACGTGGAACTAAGGAGGAATTTTCTGACAGCGAGAATGATTAATTAATGGAATAGTTTGCCTCCTGGAGCTGTGGGTGCTCCATCCGTGGAGGTTTTCAAGAAAAGATTGGACAACCATTTCTCCAGGATAGTATAAGGACTCCTGCCTTGGTCGGGTGGGGGTTGGACTAGAAGACCTCCAAGGTCCCTTCCAGCCCTATGATTCTACAAACTCAGAAACAGCTCAGGATAGCAGCTCCTCAACTCCTCAACTTTGGCCACATCCAAAGGATGTCTTTCAAGGAGCTGTCATTCAAGTGAGCCAATGGACAACAATACAATAACAGAGTTGGAAGAGGTCATCTAGTCCAACCCCCTGCTCAAGCAGGAGACCCTATACCATTTCTGACATGTCAGTCTCTTCTTGAAAGCTTCCAGTGATGAAGCACTCAGAACTTCTGAAGGCAAGCTGTTCCATTGGTTGATTGTTCTGTCAGGAAATTCCTCCTTAGATCTAGGTTGCTTCTCTCCTTGACTAGTTTCCATCCATTGCTTCTTTTTCTGCCTTCAGGTGCTTTGGAAAATAAGTTGACCCCTCTCCTTCTTTGTGGCAGCCCATCAGATATTGGAACACTGCCATATTCGGGTCTCTTTTATTTCTGGTTGAAAATCCTTGAAGCATCATCAGAACATATGAGTATATGGAGTGTATGGAACATTACTAAATATAGGATAGAGCTTGTCAGCTCTGTTTTGAGCACCAAGGATTGTATCAGACCTTTCAATGGCATCTAGCCCTCTCCCCCAAATAAATTGATGAAATATTGTGAGAGTTTAATATGCTCTTCATAAGCACATTGTCTGCAAAAATATTGAAATTCTGTGTGCTACTATGCAAAAACAGTATTAACGAGTTCTTTGATGATATCCATGACCAAGTCAGTATCTTGGTATCAGAACAGGTTTCCAAGTTCTGATGTATAAAGGACCAAAGATCTACATCCAGTAGTGGGATTCAGCTGGTTCGCACCACTTCGACAGAACCGGTAGCTAATTTTTCGTTGCCCAGGCCCAGAATGGGCTTCTGGAAATGGCATCCACACAGAGAACCTTTTGTTCACATATTTGAATCCCACCACTGTCTACATCTAATCAAAGACATTATGTAGGCATTAAATCAATATATGGTACAAATTTAGCTGTAAAATTCTTTGCCAGTTTGTGGATTTATATTTTCTGAAAAAATATTCTCAATATTTACATAAGAATGCATTTAAACCCTAGCATGCTGATCTTCTCTTCTGCTTCTTCAGAATCAAATTAAGGTTGGGTAACCTGACACATTTATTTGTATAAATAATATAATGTAGATAAGTTTTTTTTAAAGCTCTATATTCCTGGGTCCGAAGCTTCTATCTAAGTATCTCTCTGCATCAACAGGATCTTTTTAATTTAATTAAAAGAAAGCGATACCAGAGGCTGAAAGGGAAGGAACATTTAAAAAAATGCTTTCCTGCCTCTTCCAAATGGATATTATTTGAAGGAAACAAATGCACATACGTGGTGAATATGCCTATTGAATGTCTTTAGCCTCCAAATTGTGAAATTTGTAGCCTATTAGATCCCCCCCCCCCGCTTTGAGTGCTTGGAAACTAGAGTTAGGAACATTTACAGATTTGTTGATAGTGTAGGTTTTGTAATATCTAATTTGGTTTTTTTCTTTTCCAAATAAGCAGGCTGGAACAGAAACAATAGATAGCAAAATAGCACTCCTTTGAAATCTTGTTTCTGCATGCCCAGCAATTTAATTTAATGTAATGATTTATATGGCCATTCATTTCACAACAGTGACTTTTTATTTCGTTTAGGCACCATCCCATTGTAGATGGACTCTGGACAGAAAAAACAGAAAAAAATAACAAGATGGTAACTTTGGCTAACCACTCATCAAATGTATCCGACAAGGATCCCATTCATCTTAGCTCAAGTCTTCAGCGGTTTCCAGAATGCCATCCATGTGGGAACTTTGAGGATCTTAGATGGAACCTAAGCAAGAAGTCTTTGCCATGCTATTTATTTGTTTGTTTAATGCAGCGGTTCTCAACCTATGGGTCGCGACCCCATTTGGGGTCGAACGACCATTTTACGTGGGTCGCCAAACAATGCGATCCGCCATTCCCCCCTCAGGGGGCGTCGCTGCGCATGTGCGGTGCGTCCGTGTGACGGGGGTCGCCGTCACACAAACGTTGAGAAACGCTGGTTTAATGGATGAATTTATATGGCTGCCCATCTCAACCAAGCTGGGTGGCTAACAAAACATGTGTTTTGTTAATATAATATAAAGGCCATGTTGACAACGCAGAATTAAAATGTTTCCTTGCAAAACACAATACAGAATAGTGGACCCATACAGAAATCCAGTCCCCTGGCCCCAGTGGCTGAAAAAAAAGCTAGTTCATCAGGGTTTTTTAGAAGACCATCAAGATGGGACTTTCTGAATCTTGGGATGAAGAGCACATGTGGTGACAGAGAGGACATGCCTCCCAGGTCTAAATGGGTGCCTCACAGAAGGCCATGGAGCATGCCTCGCTACAGATTCTTCTGGGGCAGGTGGAAACCATTGGAGAAGGGCATTCCCACAAGTAACCTGCATCTTGTATTGCACCTGAAAGCTTATTGGAAGACATGGGACCAAAATGCTATGTGGATATACCTTGGTACCTCCAATACTGCACATATTGTGGCATTATGAGCCGTGGCGGCGGCGCAGTGGTTAGAATGCAGTATTGCAGGCTAATTGTGCTCTGACTGCCAGCAGTCTGGCAGTTCGATTCTCACTGGCTCAAGGCTGAGTCAGCCTTCCATCCTTCCGAGGTTGGTAAAATGAGAATCCAGATTGTTGGGGGCAATATGCTGACATTGTAAACCACTTAGAGACGCCTGTAAAGCACTATGAAGCAGTATATAAGTCTGAGTGCTATTGCTATTGCTATTCAATATTGTCTCTGTGCTATAAGCTGGCCTGAAACCTACCTGAATCCATTATCCTCACATTTTTAGCTCTGAAAATGGACCTAGTCTAGTAACCAGTTTCTCTGCAGCTTCTATCAAAACAACTAAGGTATGGATAATAGCTCCTTTAGGACTCGCTCCTTTAAAACACTTACAGAACATATTAGAAAAACCTCTTAAGTTCTATGCCATTATGAAAGAATCCTTTGAAGATGGTGCAAGGGAGAGAATTATACGGTGTAATGCTTTACAGAAATTATTTCTTTAAATAACAGGCTTTTATTTAATCTGGCTTTTCCAAGGAGAAAAGCATGTTCAGGTGGGGTGGAAACTCCTTTTGAGTGTTTCTCTAAATTGAAAGGGCTGGGAGAACTTTGTTTGCATTACTTTAAGAAAGATTCAGAGAAACTAGATGGGATCAGAGACAAGTAATGCTGATCAACATGGGACTAAAAAATATGTCCTATGAAGAAAAAAGGGTCAAAATTTAGCCTTGAGAGGTCGGGACCAGAAGGAGATAAATTAGCACTCTACAAGCACCTGAAAAGATATCACACAGAAGAACTGTTCTTTAGTAATCCAGGGTAAAGGATACTAAATGATGGATTTAAGTTAAAAGAAGGCTGGACTTCAGCCTGATGTTAGAGGAAATAAAACTTCAAATAGTGAGAACAATTAAATAGTAGAACCAGTTCATATGAAGATAGTGGATTCTCCCTAACAACAGTACCATTCCTCAACTTATGACTATAACAGCCTGGAATTATATAAATCATGACAGACATTAAGTAGGTCACCACATGACTGCATCCAATTTTATGACCTTTTTTGTAGTGGTCATAAAGTGAATATGCTGGTCATTAAGCAATGCCATTGTGATGACTTCCCCAAATGCTAGTTCAGAGGAGGATGTGTCAGACCTGGCCATGTCAGGAGGAGAGGCAGCAAAGGCAATGAGCCAGGAATGGTGGGCTGAGCACAGGGGAGTGACTGGACAAGCAGCCAGCTAAGTTAGAGACAGAAAAGGCACAGCTGCAGCTGGAAAGCCCAGAGGCTTTGGGTGCAGAAGGCACATAGCTGCAGCTGGTCAGTGGAGATGAAGAAGAACTGTCTCCTTCTCCCGATCCGAGAGCATGTAGGGCTTAGAGGAGACAGGCACAACAAAGGTCAGCCAGGCTACTTGTGAGGAGGCAGCCTTGCCCCTCTCAATGGGCTGCACCAGGAAGCAATTATTTAGCTCAGCAATGGGAATGAAATGATGCAGGGAACAATATGTCGTTTCCTTACTGTGTGGTTTTCAATCATCATGAGTTTTTGCATTGAGCTTCGGATTGTACATCTTTAACTCTGGACTTTGCCTTGGGGACCCTCCTTTGTCTATTGGACTTGCCCTGTCTTTGCACTGTGGACTAGTGCCAGCTTTGTTTGAGTAGCCCATTGAACTCATTGGGAGTGGACTGGTGCTGGAAAAGGGAATTGCTAGAGAATACTAACTCAGGCTTGGAAGCCGTAATAAAGACTCCTAACACCATGGTGTATGTGTGTCAGCAGAACAGCACATCCATTGTCCACAATGAGCATTGTTTGCCAGACACCAGAAAGAAATGCCAGTTTCTGGCAAAAAAGGACATAATAAATCACGGTTCCGTGATTGCAGGATGTTGCAAAAGGTAGTGAATGCAAGCTGGTTACCGAGTGCCCAAAATGTGATGGGTAGATGGTTGTTGGAACTTCAAATCTAGATTGTACATTGCCCCGGGGCAATGTACAGTTGTAACTTCAATTATGAGTTGAGGACTATCTGTAGATGTGTTCGAGCAGAGGCAGGACAGCCATGCATATGCTTGCTTTGGATTCTTCCATTAAGCAGTGAGTTGGACACAATAAACTTGGTGGCCCTTTTCAACTCTATAACTCTGTGTACATATGTGGCATGTGTACGTTGTCAATCAGTGGAATACTATGATGCAAGGAGGGTCCCTTAGCTGAGAAGACTTCACAACTGCTTATACTACTAGTGCCTTTGAGCTTCCCATCTGTGCTATCATTAACCTTGCCTGCTTCATTAGCAGTACAGAGGCATGGCAACCCTTTCCCACTTAACCTGCAATTACACACCTAATCTTGCGTAAAATTGTAACGCTAATGACACCACTGCAGGCCTGACTAAACTTTGGATACTTGAGACTTTGTCGTCAGGGTTTCTTTGAAATTAAGGGTCACATTCTATGGAGAAACTCAATCGGAACACTATCATACGTTCTGAGTGTGGCCACTGGAAGCTTTCATACTTTCAGGGACTCTCCAGGTATGGTGAACTAAACTGTGGATCTGTAATCTTTGAACAGTACTATTGTGAAGTCCCATCTAGCTGGGTGAGATCAAGGAAAGAAAAACTAGACAGATTTCACCAAGGCATATTTTATGCTAATCTGGATGCAAATGTAGCCTCCTGGGAGGAATTTGTTTGTAGCAAGTCCATTAAGGTGAAGGCTTTGAAATGCTTCTTCCCAGGTCTCTTGGGACCTGGGCTGGGATGCTTTTTATGAGATCAGCCCACCAACAGAGGTGCTTATTATTTCTTGATTGTTTACATATTTCCATTCCTTTTCCAGCCTCAACTTAATCTCTTACAATTAGGGGATGGGTAAAAGGATAAAAGGTAAAGTTTTATATTGTCTGTCCAGTCCAGTTATGTCCCACTTTAGGGGGCAGTGGTCATCTCTATTTCTTAGCCAAGGGAGCCAGCATTGTCCGAAGACACTCCCGTGATCATGTGGCCAACATGACTATATGCCGAGGCGCACACGGCACACTGATGCCTTACCACTGAAGTGGTACCTATTTATCTACTCGTATTTGCATGCTTTTGAATGGCCAGGTGAGCAGGAGCTGGAGCAAGTAATGGGAGCTCACCCTGTCATGCAGGGCTCAGGTCTTGAACACAGGCTGTCAGTTTTCAAGCTAACAAGCTCAGAACCATAAGCCATCATGATCACTGGTTAAAGATGCTGAGCTTGTTACCTTTACCAAGAGGCTAAGCTACCACAAAACTACGATAGAAACTGTCACATATACTGCATTGTGTAATTTCCCCCCATCAGTTATTATTATTTTTTGCTTCAGAGGACTATAGGAAGGCACTTGCTGTTAAAAGCTGGTAGCCAGAATCTTCAGTCCTCTTTTTGGTGCTTTTTTTTTTTTTAAATGTGTATTGAGCTTTTGCAAAGTTTAATACACTTTCAACTGTTATTTCTTCAGGGGAAAAAAAAGCACATCAGTAAAATTTGATTTTGGTGAGCCCTAGAGAAGAACTCAAAGCAGCTATTTTGCCAGCAGTTCATGTCTCTATTCTTAAGACTTCAGTTCCCAGGGGAACACTGAGAAATAAACAAAAGAAATGAAGAAAATAAAGAAAAGTGAAGGGTTTAAGTCCATCAGGTGAATTTTTTTTTCTCCAATTCCATTTCAGAGTTGATGTTTTGAATGCTTTTTCTTTCTGGGCCAGAAAGAAACAAATCAAAGAGACAATGGGTTCCTTCCACAGGGAGAAGACCTCCACTGTGGCCTTTTGCTGGCTGTGTTGATTTTCTGTTTAGAGGTAGTTTTAAACATTGGGCAGTGTTTATCAACAGTTTCTTTCACCTGCTGCCTTTTCAAGGGATATCTCTGCAGGGTGGGAGGGTGGAGGGGGGGGGAGGAGGAGGTGTTCCTTTTGGCTCAGCTCCCTGCTGTCAGCAGAATGGAAGAAGAGCACCAGAGGGAAGGACAAGAAACAATGGTAGGAAACTGATCGAAGAAAGAAGCAACCTGGAATTAAGGAGAAACTTCTTCACAGTAAGGACAATCGACCAGTGGAAAGCTTGCCTCCAAAAATCATGGGCGCTCCATACAGGAGATTTTAAAAAAGAGACTAGACCAGTGATGGCGAACCTTTTAGAGACCAAGTGCCCAAAAACCGCCCTGCCCCCTGGCCTGCCCACCTGCTCCTGCTCCACCCCTGCTCTGCCCCGCCCCATAGCAGGGCCACCCACCGTATCCATGGCCTGCCACAGATAGCCCCGGCAACCCTGTAGTACCATGGCAGCTACGCCCTCCACCCGCACCCAGCATCATCATCTGCGCACGTCGGGGCACAAAAGCAGAATCTTGTCCCTGCTGCCTGGCTGCCATGTTCTTGGCTGCACTGCTCCGTGCAGGCCGCACCTGGGGGTGACTCTCCAGGGGGGCTGCTGGTCAGGAGGGGGCCGTGGGGGGAATCGGGGCTGGGACAATGGCACGCATGCCCACAGAGAGGGCTCTGAGTGCCACCTCTGGCATGTGTGCCATAGGTTCGCCACACTGGACTAGACAATCACCTATCTGAGATGGTATAGGTTCTCCTGCTTGAGCAGAGGGCTGGACTAGAAGACCCCAAGCTCCTCTTCTCTTCTCTTCTCTTCTCTTCTCTTCTCTTCTCTTCTCTTCTCTTCTCTTCTCTTCTCTTCTCTTCTCTTCTCTTCTCTTCTCTTCTCTTCCTACTAGATGCGACCAAACACCCATCTAGTTAAACATCCTGCTTCCCACAGTGAGAAAATGTTTATTTTGGTATATAGGTAGTCCTTAACTTACAATAGTTTATTTAGTGACCATTTCAAGTTACAAAGGCACTGAAAAAAGTGACATGACCATATTTTTTTACACTTGTAGCTGTTGCATTATACCCATGGTCATGTGATCAAAATTCGGACAATTCATATTTATGACGGTTTCCGTGTCCTGGACACATGTGATCCCCTTTTGCAACCTTCTGACAAGCAAAGTCAATGGGGAAGCCAGATGCACTTAACAACTGTGTTACTAACCAAACAACTGCAGTGATTCACTTCACAACTGTGTCAAGGAAGATCATAAAATGGGGCAAAATTCATTTAACAAATGTCTCACTGAGCAACCAAAAGTTTGGGCTCAATTGTGATTGTAAATCTGTATACGGGAAAGGCCAAACCTCAGCAGTAATTAGCTGGGTTGCCTGATATATTATCTTTAGGTAACAAAACTGTCCAAAGCACAATTCAGCATATGCCATATTTTGCCCAAGATATTAGGTTCACTGTTTCATGGAGGTTTACAGTGGACCCCTTCTTATGATCCAGATATTCTGTGTCAGGTTTATTGTTGGTTATGCAAGGAATCTGACAATCCTTTCTGAGTTTGCACAACAGAAAAAAGTTTGAGCCTTAAGAGAGATGATGCACAGGGGGTTAAAATTGTGCTGTGCCACCTTGAGTTATCTAAGCAGCTAATGGCACCGCATTATCTTGACTTCCTAACTCCTTTCCTTCAGTGATTACATCCACCGGACCCACCTTATTGTTTGTCTTGGGTGAGTATCAAAGTCAGAAAACTCTGCTGCTAAAATACAGACAGCAAGAGCCAGTTTGGTCCAGTAGTTAAAGCACCCAGGCTGGAACCAGGAGACTGTGAGTTCTAGTCCTGCCTTAGACACAGAGTCAGTTGGTTAACTCTGGGCCAGTCATTCTCTTTGAATATGTTTCGCTTCTCATCCAAGAAGCTTCTTCAGCACATAACATAACAACATAACATAACATAACATAACATAACATAACATAACATAACATAACATAACATAACATAACATAACAATAAAGTTTCTCCTTGAGACTATTCACAAGTGGTTCTGGTTGCTTGTGCCTGACAACGCTGAAGTATATTGTATGATTCTGGATACCACATTTCCATAGGTTGGAGATGATTCAAAGAAAGGCAATAAAAGGTCTTGAGGACATGCCCTATAAGGTTAGGCAATGTTCAGCCTGGAGAAAAAAGCCTGAGGGTAGACAGGTTAGCTGTGTTCAGATACATGGAGGAATAGTACAGAGAAGATAGTCAAGAACTATTTTCCATTGCTACGAACAATAAGACCAGAAATAATGGGTAGAGTTTGCAGCTATTTAGCTTCTGTTTAAATACAAGAAAAAAATTCCTAAATTCTACACAATGATGCAATAGTCTATTTTTGGAGCTGTCTGCCTTTCTGGAGATTTTTAAGATATTTGTTAGTCACGTATCATTGATGCCTTAATTGTTTTTTTCTGCACAAAGCAGAGGTTGGACCCAATGAGACAAGTATTCCCTTCTGATTCTACAATCCTATAATTGTGGGATTTGTTTGGTGGGAGGAGTTATAGGACACTCAAAGGCCATCTGTGGTCCATCACCCACAGACATGCTTGATTGGCTCCCTGCTTGTCATGACAATGCACAGTTGGCTAATTTACATAAAAGAGGGCTCTTTTATACCATTTCGTATACCAGAGGCATGGTGGTGCAGAATTAGCAGGTTAATTAGAATTAATTAATTAGAATGCAGTATTGCAGGTTAATTCTGCTGGCTGCCAGTAGTTCGATCCTGACCAACTCAAGGTTGCTTCAGCCTTCCATCCTTTTGATGTTGGTAAAAAGAGGACCCAGATTGTTGTGGGGCAATATGATGACTCTGTAAACCCCTTGGAGAGGGCTGTAAAGCACCATGAAGTGGTATATAAGTCTAAGTGCTATTTCTGGTTGGCTAAATGCTGTACTCTCTTTGAATTCACACTGCTCTTTTGTGCATTAAAACTTCTATAAAAATTCAGATATAATACACATTAATTTAAATATAATTCTACATTATAATTGGTGAAATGCAGTGATTTTTCTCCGTAAAATAGTAAACAACCCTAAACTAAGCATCCAAACCTGCAAATAAGCCACTTTTCTATAAATCTGTTGGAACTATATTTCTGAAGCTTTTTTCTTTTCCACACTTTCAAAAAAAATGCAATCTAAACGGCCTGGCAGCTAAAACTACTAGGCTGCATTTTCCCCTCCTTCTCAGGGTAAGAAAGGAAGTTATAAATAAATTACGTAGGCAAAATCTTTATGGGCTGAGACACGATAAGGACAATTTTGTCAAATTCAATTTTGTTCATTTTTCTGATTCTCCAACCTTAAATTAAGTTCATTTTATTTCAGTTTGCAAAGAATAACATCTGCCTGAAAATCTACACGGTACACGTGTGTGAAAAATCCTTAAAGTATGTGCATATTTCTGGCAATTTTAGCAATTCTCCCAGATGCTTCCTGAATATAAAGAGTTTATAGATGAAATACACATTTTTGTATGATTTTGTTTTTTGAACTGCAGTATCACCAGATATAGAAAAACACAGATGTATAGTTGTTTTGAATACTGTGTGGGATAGGGAAATGGGATATAAAATTAAATAGTAAATAGTACACATGGGCCTTGACTTATGACCGATCACTTAGCAACCATTCAAAGTTACAACAGATCCCCCTAAAAGCAACTTATGACCCAATTTTGAACTTACAATGGCTGCATTCCACCGCTGTGGTCACATGATCACATTTGGGGCCCTTGGTAATTGGCTCACCTTTCTAGCTGGTTTCAGTGTTGTATGGACACATGACTGCAATTTTTTCTACTTATTTTTCAACGTTTAATTCCAGTTTCTGACAAAAAAAGGCCTATTGGGTAAAATGTATTTGCCTAACAACCACTACATTGATGTGATCACTGCAGTGTTTGCTTAATGACCTTGGGATTTAACGACCATCATAAAAAATGTAAAATCAGGTCCGGTCATACAGTGATCTGCTTAATGACCATAACATCTTACAACTATAATTCTGGGCTCAATTACACTCATAAGTCGAGGACTACCTGCAATAGCTTTCCATTACCCTTTCTATATATGGTTGTTGAACTTCACTAATATGAGGCCCTTTATATCTTATTTTTATTTTAGTTGATATTTCTGGTCCTTTTTATTTGTTGATGTTGTTTCTGATTGTCTTGTGATATTGAGGCAGCTAATTACTAAAATGTCTAAAAAAGCAAGTTCCTGGCTCCAAAAAGAGTAACACTCTTCTGCCTAACTTTAATCTTTTATTTCTACCCACAGAAGTCCAATTAGACTATGAATGCTTGCAGCATTCATTAAATGAACAATGCTTTCCTTGGACATAGAAGAAGACAATTCAGTCAAAATGGGTCATTTCATCCCAGAATGGTTCAAGTTAGAACCCTTGAGGCAGTGGTGGGATTCAAATATGTGAACAACCGGTTCTCTGTGTGGATGCTGCTTCCAGAAGTCCATTCTGGGCCTGGGCAACAAAAAATTAGTTACCGGTTCTGCTGAAGTGGTGCGAACCGGCTGAATCCCACCACTGCATTGAGGAGAAGGTCAAAGAACTCAAGGCAGACCCAGAAGAAGATGGAGAGACAACATAAAAGACATACTACAACATCAATTAACAATGGTTGAGGGTGCAAGAAAAGCAAGAACTGCCTCTTATGCTTACATAAAGGAGGTGGGGGTTTCATTACATAGTCAAGATTGCCATTTTGATTTTTTGAATCCTCCTATGGATCACCCAAGCAATTACCCTTGATTTGTGATTGCACAGAGGTAAATTCATACTGAATGATTAATTGGAAGACTGCGAATTCTCATCCTGCCTTGGGCATGAAAGCCAGCTGGGTGACTTTGGCCAATCATCAGGTGACTATGAGTTCTAGTCCCACCTTAGGCATGAAAGCCAATGTTTCTCTCTCAGTCCAGGACTGTTGTTGTGGGGAAAACAGGAGGAGGAAGGAGTATTGTGTTGTTTATCACCTTGAATTATTTATAAAAATAATAAAGCTGGGATATACATGGATAAATGAAATTAAAAAAAATATATGTGTGAGAACAGAACAATGTGTGTCTGGATTGTTCCAGTAGAGCATTTCTTGTGAAAACACGCACTCCTTCTATTTGTTATTGTTTGGCCTAGATGACCTCTGTGGGAGGTCTACTCTTTTGGCATGGAGCACTCAAGTGGAATCATTATTCCTCTGAGTAGGCCTCAAATAACAGAGATGTCATTGACCTGTCACCTCATAGCAAGTTGATGGTTTGGAAAACAAACTCTTCATGTTTGTCAATTAGAAGTGAGCTTGCACTGACACAGGGTATGACAAGTTGAGTGCTGCATTTGCCACATCAAGTCTTCCCAGGAGGCTTTGGAAGACAAGCACCCAATGTAAAAATGGACTAGTTTTTATGTACCAAAATGACCTTCTTCAACATGAAAGTCAAACATCACCATTATAGTCCAACACCGATGTCTCAGAATACTAATCATTTTTACAGTTTTCAATATGCGCCTGCCTGTCACATTTGACTCCTAGTTTCCCTACCTGAATAGCAAGTACAAATTCCACTATATTTTTATGGATCCCCCAAATTCATGAGGGACAATGAAGTGGAATTGCACTCATTAGCTATTTCTCCCCAGAATTACTTTGCATGTAGCATTCCCATCCCTACCTGTGTTTGGGGTCATGGAGGAGAAGTGATGGGAGAATCTGCGAGTGGATGGAAAAGGGGGATCAGTCCAGAATCTCTACATAGTCACAAGAAAACTAAGTCCAATACCCTTTGAGAGCCATTGAATCTTATCTAACTCTTAGCAGGTGCCCACCTTAAGTTGAGTTCCTGTGCATAGACTTTTAGCAATAAATCAGTTCAATGGAACCTTCCTGTGTGGACCTGGTCTCTCGCCTCTGACAAGGCATTAGTAAGAAGAAGGGATGAACATGTGTGTGTGTGCAAGTACATGGATGTTGGGATCATGGCAGAAGCCCAAGTGGAATTACATTTTTGATCAATACTACGCCGAGCTGAAGATAGAAAATAATAGTCCAATTAGCTTTTGAAATTCTTTCTCAGTCATTGTCTTCACCCTTCCTTTCTTCCAGAAATGAAAAGAAATTAGAATGCCACAATTACCACGTCCTCACCTTTCAAAATATAGAGAAATATAGGCGTCCACCTGAAATACATAGCTGCTCTTCCGCAAACAATCACTGTTGCTTTCTTAGCTTGGAAATCATGTTTCATTTAAGATGAGAGGCACATCTGAGAGACAGCCAGTCTTTGTGAACATTTCCTCATGGCCACAGAGGAATGTAGCTCTGGCTTGGATAAGGAAATGGGAAATGAGACATGGTTGCTCAGCTTTGCCAAAGTAGAAAGCGTGAGGAAAAAAAACAACTCAGAACTGATCCACCTTGATATTATTGTCCTTAAAAATAGACAGTGAAGGATTAGGACAGGCTTTCAAGAGTCTCGTAATACACCAGGGATCTTCAAACTTGGCCCTTTTATGACTTGTGGACTTCAACTCCTAGAATTCCTCAGCCAGGCATGCCTGGCTGAGGAATTCTGGGAGTTGAAGTCCACAAGTCATAAAAGGGCCAAGTTTGAAGACCCCTGCAATGCATCTTACAACTGGGACTCCCAACTGTGGCAACTTCAGGTGCTTGCACTTTAAATCCCTGAATTCTTATCAATAGCCATGCTGGCTGTGGAATCCTGGGATTTGAAGTTCACAATCCTGAAAGTTGCTGAGGTTAGGAAATACTACCCTAGAATAAAGTAGCATTCCTAGAATCCCTGCAGTGTCTATCTCAGTGTTTCTTAACCTTGAAAACTTTAAGGAGATGATTAGGGGACTGAAGGCTAAAACATATGAGGAACGGTTGCTGGAATTGGGTATGTCTAGTTCGGTGTTTCTCAACCTTGACAATTTTAAGGCATGTGGAATTCTGGGAGTTGAAGTCCACATGCCTTAAAATTGTCAAGGTTGAGAAACACTAGTCTAGTTTAATGAAGAGAAGGATGAGGGGTGACATGATAGCAGTGTTCCAATATCTCAGGGGCTGCCACAAAGAAGAGGGAGTCAAGCTATTCTCCAAAGCACCTGAGGGCAGGACAAGAAGCAACGAAAGATGGAAACTAATCAAGGAGAGAAGCAACCTAGAACTAAGGAGAAACTTCCTGACAGTTAGGACAATTAACCAATGGAACAACCTGCCTCCAGAAGTGGTGAATGCTCCAACACTGGACGTTTTTAAGTAGAGACTGGACAGCCGAAATGGTGTAAGGTTTCCTGCCTGAGCAGAGGGTTGGACTCAATGACCTCCAAGGTCCCTTCCAACTTTATTATTATTATTATTATTCAACTCCCAGAATTCCCCAATTCCCCAATTTTGGGCCAGTTCTGTTTTAATCCTTGGCATATTTTCAGTCAATGAGGCCAAAAGTATGGTGTGTGACATAAACATTGTTTTCTGTGGGACTTTAGTACTGTGGGATCCTGGCTGTGGAATTCTGGGAGTTGAAGTCCATACACCTTAAACCCAAAGGTGCTTTATCTACAGGCAATTGGACTTTCTTATTTTTCTTTGAAGATGTTTTGCTTCTCATCCAAGAAGCTAATTTAGTTCTGAGCTGAAGAAGCTTCTTGGATGAGAAGCAAATCATCTTCAAAGAAAAACAAGGAAGTCCAGTTGCTTCTTGAAAAAACACCTTTGGGACAACCTTGACCTGGATGATTGAGAATCTCCATAGACAAGTTCTCAAGGTGAAGAAACACTGGGCTATATCTTGACCTGGCCTAACCTCACCAACTAACAATGGTAGCCTAAGCTGCTTGTCTCCCATAACACTCCTAACTTATTTTCTAAAGCCAACTTCAGAAACCCCAGTCTAGATTGCAGGGATGGCAATGGGATCAAACTAACATTCAGTCCAGATTGGGACCAATGCAGGAGCTGATTATTGTTCCCGTTTTTTGTCCTTCCATCTGTGCCCAATAGCAATCACAACAGAATCCAAAAAAGCCCCCAAACCCCTAATAAAGAAGTGCATTATTGCTTGTAGGTATGCAAATAAAATTATGTTATGTCTACAAAGTGATCTGGTTGCTTTAGGGGAGCCAGGGTTTGGCCACAACAGAAGAGACCAGCCTTACTCCAGCGAATCTAAAAATTAGAAAGAATTTGGCTGCAGCTTTGAAACTGACCATTTAGTTTATTTTAAGGCATAGGTTTTATGCTTTAAAATAAAAATTGGTTAGTCGTACAAGGTGCAACTAGGCCTTTTCTATCATTAGAACTTTTGCCTGCACATTTGATCAGTCACATTTGGGGTGGCCTCTACACTGAGGTTAAAGCCCTCCATGATAGAAAGACCACTTCAAATTATTGGTTATGATGCTGGCTCATTTCAACATAGGGGTCTGGGTGCAATACTAAATTGAGGTTAATTAAAAAGGGGCATGCTTTCAATCTCTTTTTGGAAGGAAGGCAGTAAACTTCCCACGGTATATTAATGATGGTGATAATTATGCTGGAGGTAATTATGATATTACATTTATATCCTGCCTTTCCTATTAGAGTTTAGAGGAAGTTACATAATGAGTCTCTGCTATTTTTATCCTCACTGCAACAAACATGAATTAGATAGGGCCAAGAGGTTGTGACTGCATTCACACAACTGCTGGGCTTTATTTAATCTTCATTGTTGCTGCTTGGGTAATTTACTGTATTGCATAAATCCAGCCCAATGGATTTGATTAACTTCTGGGTCAATCAGCCCAGAAAATGAATCAATGTAGTAACCACATTACGCAGCTTGCACGAATGCAGCCAATGACTAATCCAAAGTTATGGTAGGACAAGAAGTGAGGGTGGAGTCAAAAGAGAAATCAGCCTATAGTCTCTATGTAGTCACAAGTGTTCTACCTCCAGCCCCTCTTGAATTCTGTTAACCCTTATCTAGCACCAAAATAGTGCTAACCGTTAGTTGACTAGATTCCTGTTGCCTAGCCATGTAATGAATCAGTTTAATTGGAGCTTAACATGTGACCCTTGTTTTTCACACCTGATAGTTATTCAATCGACTCCAAGGTCAAATAGGCAAACGAGGTCCAGGCAGAAGAAGAACATCATGGCTTCAAAATCTAAGGGACTGGTTTGGACAAAACTCAGCAGCACTTTTTTGGGCGGCTGCTGATGAAAACAGGATCACCAACATGATCGCCAACGTCTGATAACGGATATGGCACAAGAAGAAGAAGAATGGTCAAATAGGTGTGTCATAATTTCATTTTCTTTTAGATTAACTCTGTAGACCAAGACCGATGTTAGAAACTAGTGGAAAGTAATCGAAAACAGATCTATTCAAAAGGAGAAGCCTATATATTATTACATACTGACACAAGTGAAATCAGGAAAACAGGGCTGAGTGCTTGGCTAATTCAATTGTATATCCTCAGTTTGTTTTCCACAATAGGAGCTGATGTCATACAGTCCATCACTGCTAGCACTTTATTGCTTATTCATTTAGACATCTCTGCCAGATGTTTCATTTTAATGCAAAGTGCTTTGTGGTACCAGAGGTATAGGGAAATTGGAAGCAAAAATCAACACTCTTACATTTGATCTCCTGAGGCTTTGGTCTTCTCATCCTACCTATCCATCTGTTTTTTCCCAAGCAGATAATCTTGTGATCATTTACACCCTATGATTAGAAGTGTTTCATATTGATATATTCTAGCTATTGGAAAATCTTGCTTTTGGAAGCATTTAAGTAAGGTTTTTCTATCTAATCTTTTATTTTATTTTTATGCTGCTGCAACTTTCTAAATTCACAGTGAGGTCTTCATTTTGGTTCTAAAACATTTCCATCTGGGAGTTTATATTTCACATCTTTCTTTGGCTACTTGATGGAAAACATCATTTGCTACTGAGGTTTGGATTCATAAGCCCACTTTATTCAACTTTAAATGAGTAATTGTCAACAATGCTTCCTTCTCATAGATTGGAATGGTGAGTTTGTTGCTGTTTTTATCTGGCATACCTTAAATCTAATCCCTCTAACATGTCAATCCAAAATAACTTAAAAACATGAATGAATCCCTTCCATAAATTTAGGGTTTGAATTGTCCATGTGTCCCTCTTCTAATATTTTCAGTATAAAGCCAAAGGTTCCTTTACTGGTCATTTTCCAATGTCATGTATGTCAACATCAGCACAGGATTCCCAACCCCGGTCCATGGCATGCCAGAAACCAGTCCGTATAAACAAGCAAAGCCCCATTTGCAGGATGCAGGCAACATGCAAAATTATGCCCCTTCTGGTCTGTGGAAAAACCTCTTTCCATGGAACTGGGTCCTGGTGCCCAGAAGATTGGGGGGCACTTTTGGTGTCCTCTCTTCTAGGATTCTGAAAAACTCATAAAGTCTGGCTTTGGGGTCAGGATCAGGGTATATATGTTTGGCTGTGTGTGCCCTGTTGTGTTTTGTTTTAACGGGTTGCTATGATTTGTTTTGTGTGCGTTTTTAATTATTTTAATTTAGTATTGTGTTTTGGGAGCTGCATACAGTAGAATCCCTTGGAATAGGCAGCAATAATAAATTTAACAGATGAAATCAGTAAATTAATACATTATTGGCCTTCAGTGCTCATGTACACAATACTTAAGACAAACACGCCTCTTTAAACATAGTGAACTCGGACTCCAGGGAAACCATCACAACCATACCCAATGTGTGGTCCTTAATGGATCTATGAGAACACGGAGAGAGGTAACTATTAGTGTGCTTCAAAGATTCTAGGTTGAAATTGGTGCTCTCCAACATTTTATAAACAATGGAGAAATAGAAATTTCAGAAGACACAAAGCTCAGAGAGATTGCTAATATCCAAGAAGACAGGTGCAGGATTCAAAAGAATCTTAACAGATTTAAATGTTGGGCCTTTTAAACAAAAGGCAGTTCAACAGCAAGAGTAGGAAAAATTCTAGATTTTATGAGGAACTATGCCAGCGATTTAACTTTGTTGCCAGGTTTTTAATGTTTTGAATATGCATATGTATTATGTTATTTTATTATTGATATTGTTTTAAGTGCTGATTGGGAGTCAGTTGATTTTTATAGCTCAATGAACTACCAATGTGGAAATACTCACATCATGATAGCTACTGACACTATTCATGCAGTCTAAATATCTTAATATTTTATGGATCTTCTGCACCCAGTTTTCCTAGCTACAGATGCTAAATGATTTAAAATGACTCAGAATTTATGGCCCACTAACCACTGTATTTACTCCCTAATGCTATGAAAGCAGCTTTAAAATTACCCTCAACCAACTTTATTTTTCCTGAAGTACAAGGAGTAAAAAATAAGTGCCCTGTCAGAAAAATCCCCTTAAGCCCATTTCCAGACCGAAGACAAAGGAAGGAAAGTTGTTAGTCTCTTCCTGGAAGACAAGTAGGACACTGATAGAATTTTGTCAATTTCACCTTGTAAGTTTGGAAACTTAAAGACAGTGTGGGAAGGATTTCTATCAATGTTTCAAATAGTGGCAAACAGAAAACCTGTTGCCATTAGAACTAGCCTGCAGTTGAACTTTCTTGTCCAAATATTAGGATTCAGTTCCAGAACTGCTTTTTATCTGGTGCAAAGTCCTCTTCTAGAAATGCTCTACATATTTTAAATATTTATGCTGACCTAGGCTAAATATTGCTCCAATATAAATTTTTATAGGCTAAAAACTGTACACCCACATTTTCTAAATGTGCCTGAAAAGTGAAGCTCTTCTTTTATCCACCCAAATATTATCCCCACTTGTCTGCAGAGATTCTCAGTCATCCAGATCATGGTTGTCTCAAAGGTGCTTTTTCAAAAAAACAGCTGGACTTTGTTTTTTTTTCCCTTGAAGATGTTTCGCTTCTCATCCAAGAAGCTTCTTCAGTTCTTGGATAAGAAGTGAAACATTTTCAAAGAAAAAAACCCCCAAGGAAGTCCAGTTGTCTTGGAAAAAAACACCTTCAGAACTTCAGAACTGAAGAAGCTACTTGGATGAGAAGTGAAGTGTCTTCAAGGAAAAAAACAACAAAGTCCAGTTGCCTTTTCAAAAAGCTCCTTTGGGATGTTTTTCCCCACTTGAAAAAGTTGTAAAAGCTAAAGGTGAAGGAGTCCCTGCGGATTTTACTCCGCTAGTCGTTGCCAACTATAGGAGGTGGTGCTCATCTCCATTTCAAGGCCATTGAGCCAGCGCTGTCTGAAGACATTTCCATGGTTATGTGACCAGCATGATGTCACAGAGTGCTGTTACTTTCCCATTGAAATGGTACCTATTTATCTACTTGCATTGTTATGCTTTTGAACTGTTGCTTGGCAGGAGCTGGGGTGAGGATGGGACTCATCCGGTCATGTGCAGCTCAGATCTTGAACCTGTGCTGCCGGCTTTCCAGCCAACAAACCCAATGCCCCTTCTCTGACCCATGTTAAAATTCAGAATCTGGAAACCAGA
This sequence comes from Crotalus tigris, assembly GCF_016545835.1. Taxonomy (NCBI): domain Eukaryota; kingdom Metazoa; phylum Chordata; class Lepidosauria; order Squamata; family Viperidae; genus Crotalus; species Crotalus tigris. Next base: position 1,129,320 of record NW_024097149.1, on the reverse strand, counting down.
TTTCCATTGGTTTCTCCTGCAAATCATGCCTAGTAATGTGTCTTGTGACATATTCCTTCCCATACCAAATTTGTGAGATTTTCACAACATTTTTACATTTTACTGAAGACCACCCACATCCTCTAAATATTTTTTTCCCACCAAGACATTTTTATCTTCTGTATTAAAAGTGTTACACATGCACTCATCGCAAACAAAAGAATTCTTATTTCCTGACATTCCAAAAATTTACTTCAAACATTCCTGCAAATGGAAGTTGCAGTGAAGGCTTGAAAATGTCTTGAAAGCACCTATTTAGTCAACACTGAAAAAGCTACAGTCTTGCGCAGTCATTAGCAAAACATACACATACACTATATGTGCTCCACAAACTGCCAAGCAAAAATAAGAATCAATTATACAACAACATTTTGACTTCTTGCCTAAAACAAGACATTTATAACATTGAATTAATTTGCCAACAACTAGAATAAACTGAAATCCACAGGCAAATAAGAAATCTCAGGGAGGAGAAGGGAGGGGTTAGGATGTTGTTGTTTCTCTTTAATTCTTCTTGGAGTTTTTTGTTTTACACATGGTACATAAACAGAATGCAAAAAAAAAAAAAAAGAGAGAGAACACAATCCATTATCAAGAGCTTAAAACAAGATCAGATAATACTTTGAGATGGGTAAAGATAGCTACAGAATTGTGGTAGAGTGTGAACATACCTTAGCTATGGACACAGTTTCTCCTGGAATTATTCTAAAAAAAATTCCTCTGTGAAAAATGTAAGTCTAAATTGGTGTTTTGAAAAAATCTCTGAATGGGGAAAAGGCATCTCCAGAAGCAACTATGGAAGCTTGCCATCATATTATATATACTTGGCTCAACAGTAGTAACTGTGAGAGGGATCTTAGAATCCTAGTGGACAATCACTTAAATATGAGCCAGCAGTGTGCTGCAGCTGCCAAAAAAGCCAACTCAGTGCTGGGCTGCATTAACAGAGGGATAGAATCAAGATCATGTGAAGTGTTAATATCACGTTACAATGCCTTGGTAAGGCCAGACTTGGAATACTGCATCCAGTTTTGGTCACCACAATGTAAAAAAGAAGCTGAGACTCTAGAAAGAGTACAGAGAAGAGCAACAAAACTGATTAGGGGACTGGAGGCTAAAACATATAAGGAACGATTGCTGGAATTGGGTATGTCTAGTTTAATGAAGAGAAGGACGAGGGGTGATATTATAGCAGTGTTCCAATATCTCAGGGGCTGCCACAAAGAAGAGGGAGTCAAGCTATTCTCCAAAGCGCCTGAAGACAGGTCAAGAAGCAACAGATGGAAACTAATCAAGGAGAGAAGCAACCTAGAACTAAGAAGAAACTTCCTGACAGTTAGAACAATTAACCAATGGAACAACCTGCCTCCAGAAGTGGTGAATACTCCAACACTGGAAGTTTTTAAGAAGAGACTGGACAGTCACCTGTCTGAAATGGTATAGGGTTTCCTGCCTGAGCAGGGGGTTGGACTCGATGACCTCCAAGGTCCCTCCCAACTTTATTATTATTATTATTATTATTATTATTATTATTATTATTATTATTATTATTATTATTATTATTATATGTGTCATGGTAGCATAGATAAATTCTATTGAAGCCTGAAGGAATTTGGACTATGAAGAAAATGCTCATCAAATCACTGCCACCATGTATAGGTATCTTCCACAGACAATCTAGTTCGCTTCCAAGTATATAAGGACACAGCGTTGGAAGATAGCAGTTCAAAGTGGTCTGTCAAGCATAGGGGAAATCAGAGTTTCAGACAGTTCAAATGAGTGGAAAGATTTACTGCAAGCTTAAACTCTCTACATAAATCTGAGCTACTAACAGTCAAGGGAAATGAGCAATAGCAATAGCACTACTGTGGTACAGTAGTTTATAGAGTCAGCATATTGTCCCCAACAATCTGGGTCCTCGTTTTACCCGACTTGGAAGGATAGAAGGCTGAGTTATTCTTGAGCCAGTGAGAATCGAACTGCCAAACGGCTGGCAGTCAGGAGTCAGCAGAATTAGCTGCAATACTGCAGTCTAACCACTGCACCCCCTTGGATCTTGAATGAGTGGGAGAAATGAGTGGGAGATAAGAGAAGCATTCAAGATAGGCTGGACTTAGATCTCTTGTGGGTGTGTAGGAACTCATGACTTATGATGCGCTTAACCCCTCCCTCCAGCTCAGCCTGGTCATCTCCTATATAGTCATCCTGATTGGCAAATGGTTATTTTCCTCAAGATCACAATGAAGTTATTCAACAAAAAAGAAATACAGTACACCGAATTTTTGCCAAGAAACAGCTCCATCTCATTGAGAACAATAAAAGGTTGATTTGGGTTGAGGAAGATTCTTTTATTTCTGTCTAAGTTTGTGAAATAGAATGAACAGTGCCACAAACATTGGAAAATACCCTCTAAGATAATCATGAGGTTCTGTTGGAAATCCTGAAATATGTAGATTGTGGCAGAATAAAAACTGGATGGTTGGATAGATGGATGGATGGATCTGAAATGGAACTTGGGGAAATAGTCAAGGTGTGAAGTACACAAATCACATTTTAGTGAGATAATTTAACCAAAATTGTAGCAATTGTTGTTGAATTTGCTTTCAGCACTTGAACATCTGGTGATACTTGTTTTGTAAATTGCTGACTTACATGGAAGAGTAAACCTACAAGGAAATGTATGAAATGTTCTAGAAATCCATAAACCAGAAATGGAAAGAACCTGCAAAACATGGAACTGAAGAGAAGATCAGTAATTTCTGCTGTAAACCCTGATGCTGACCTGGAAGAAAAAAAAAATCTGGATTGCATTCACTTCCAAAAGAAAACATGCAGCCTATGCATGCTCCATGGTAGCCAAAATAGTAGAGAATCTGATTTCTTTTTAAAAAATTTATTCTACATATACAATTAAAAATATATGCATGGTTCCTTTAAAAATGAATTTTAGCTCCAGTTTTGTTTTTATTTATTTATTTAGCCAATTTACATAGCTACCCTTTTCACAAAAAGTGACCCCGGATGCAGTACAAGCATATTAACAATTGAGGGGTCCTTGGTGCTCTCTGAGCTTGGTTGTTTTCTTGCAGACATTTCATTATCTAACTAGGTACCATCATCAGTACTAGAAGGTACAATTACCTATTTGCATAAATTACCAATTTGGGTAATGAAATGTCTGCATGAAAACAACCAACTACAGAGATCACCAAGGACCCCACAGTTCAACCCTGCGCTACAAATATTCTCTTCTATTGGTACCATAAAACAATTTTAAACCCTAAATACTCAAACATAAATAAACAAACATAAAAAACCCAAGATGGCCAGAGGAAAAAATGTCATTTGACATCACCTTGTATGCTCACCAGGAGATCCCAAGGTTGATGGGACAAACAAGATTGAGACTCATTTTGTTGCAAAATGGCAGATTGTATATTTCCATAGAAGAAGCATTTACGTGAAAGCTTGATACATTTTCTATCAAAGATGGCACTTTAAGATGAGACCTACCTGTAGGATACCAACATTAAGAGCTGCCTTGTCTAATTTCCCTTTTTGCCCCTCACAGGATCCAGCGTAACTTAATTTGTATCATGTTTAGGAAGCACATTTTACTGTCAGCAAAAGGCTAAGGTGCAGGGGGAGTGAAATGTATAGCAATATTATGATAGAGCATAAAAAGAGAAGGTACGAGCAATACTTTGCAAGGAATAGTTTTCAAGTCAATTCCTAAGTCCCTGTAGTAAAAACTGGGAAGATTCCTGCTGAGAGCCATCATCTATCATCTCAGATAATCAATTTGCCTAACCAAGCATGCCCGGCTGAGGAATTCTGGGAGTTGAAATCCACAAGTCATAAAAGAGCCAAGTTTGAAGACTCCTGGTCTAATCCATCATATTTTCCCATCATGCATTTCTGCCTGGTGGAAGACCACTGATGTCACCAGAGGTAATAGTAAAAGTAGTAAAGTTGGAAGGGACCTTGGAGGTCATCTAGTCCAACCCCCTGCTCAGGCAGGAAACCCTACACCATTTTGGACAAATGGCTGTCCAGTCTCTTCTTAAAAACTTCCAGTGTTGGAGCATTTACTGCTTCTGGAGGCAGGCTGTTCCACTGATTAATTGTTCTCACTGTCAGGAAGTTTCTCCTTAGTGGAACTGAATTCTTAGACCCTTTTTGAATTGGGCAGGGGTTAATTTTAACAAAATTGTGCAATTTTTACAGCTTAAAAAAAGTACAGGAACAGCCTTTCTTACATCTTAGAAGTCAGGTATTGAACTGAAGGCAGAAATAGGAACAGCACCAGGTCATTATTGCCTTCGGGGCTCGGTCTCCGAACTTTTGTCTTTTTGCTGGATATTGTTAAGGAGACATATGAAAGTCTCGAAGGTACAAAGGAAACTGGTGAACTTTGGAGGTGGACACGGATGTCAAACTCACGTTCAAAGCCAGCTTTGCTTGTTCCAGACAAGATAGGGTCGAGCAGAACATTGAGCTAAAGTCTGAGGCTTTTTGGAAAAGGAATTAATGTGGAGCACTTTTGTTGTGAAATGCAATCAGTAAACTGACCTGATCTTAAATGTGCTCCTTATTGTGGTTTCACAGCCCTTCCTTGGAAGCAACTAGCAGTGAAACAAAGACAATAACTGGCAGGTGACCTAATCCAAAACATATTCAATGTTGGGACATTACTGTTATTGGCTTCTTTTTTTGGCTAATTTAACTTCTTTGTTTCCTTTTTAAGGGATGTTTGTTTACAATATTGTTGCGTCCTTCGCGAAATGGCAAGACACGAGAAGCAGTTGTAGTTCTCAAGACTTCTTTATTCTTAGTTCAGCTTACAGTTAGAAGTCACACAGCAACGCCCAAAACTCCTGGCCTCTTATATAGGCCATTCCCGGGTCAATCTGCAACTTTTGGCGCGCCAGCACTTGCGCATGCGCACAAGTACTGGCGACAGCCTGTCAGGTCCCGGGCAACTTGCACCTGCCCAGGACCGTTTGCAATGCCCCGAGCCTGCTTGCACAGGCCCAGGACATAACAAATATAGCATGTGAAAATAGAATAAAACTGGAAGATACCTTGGAGATCTTCTAGTCCAGCCCCCCCCCCCCCCGCTTAAGCAGGAGAACCTATACCATCTCAGAGAAGTGACTGTCTAGCCTGTTCTTAAAAACCTCCAGTGATGGAGTGCCCACAATTTCTGGGGTAAGCTGTTCCACTGGTTGATTGTCCTCACTGTCAGGAACTTTCTCCTTAATTCCAGGTTGCTTCTCTCTTTGTTCAGTTTCCAAGTATTGTTTCTTGTCCTGCCTTCTGATGCTTTGGAGAATAACGTGACCCCCTCAAATACTTCTTTCTTCTTTTCTTTAGACTAGCCAAACCCAAGTCCCACAGCCATTCTTCGTATGTTTTAGTCTCCAGACCTTTGATCATCTTAGTTGCTCTTCTCTGATTTTTTCCCCAAAGTCTCAACATCTTTTTTGTGATATGGTGACCAAAATTGGCTGTGGTATTCCAGGTGTGGTCTCACTAGGGTTTTATAAAGCGGTACTAATTTGGCGGGTTGAAATTTCTTCTGTGTACTATATAGCAATTATCACTTAACTAGCCAACTATCCTGGAGCCCTGGCAAAAAACCTTTTCTCCCGACTGTCAACTAATTCTAGTCACTTAGGGATGTCCCTTTCCTGGTTTATCCTCCTAATCATCTTTTGTAATGGAAAAATCACAGGGACACAACAGCATCTTTTTTTATAGCTTAGCTTTGATCATTTCTCTGGAGCCATATTAACTTAGTAAAACTAGATTATAGATATTCTATTGGTGTTCTCAGGAAATGTCATACACAGGATGCTTAATTGCCTTCAGACTACGTGGTCATTAGTGCCTTCTTTCTCCGCGAAGGCTGAAATGTTGATGATTCATGAATATGTGGCATCAAGTCAGTGTCAGCTCTTAGCAATCACATAGACAGATGTTCTCCATTATGATCTGTCCCTAACTTTGTCCTTCCATCTCAGAATAACAGAGTTGGAAGAAAACCCTGTACTCTTTCAGACAAATCTCTTCTTAAAAACTTCCAGTGTTTATTTATTTATTTATGAGACTTATATACCGCTTTAAGTGCAAGCACTCTCTAAGCGGTGTACACCAGTAAGCAATGTATATATATATATATTTACATTGCCCCCAACAATCTGGGTCCTCATTTTACCTACCTCGGAAGGATGGAAGGCTGAGTCAACCTTGAGCCGGTGAGATTTGAACCGCTGACCTGCTAAACACAGTCAGCTAAAGTGGCCTGCAGTACTGCACTCTAACTGCTGCGCCACCTCGGCTCTTGTTAGTGTTAGAGCACCCACAACTTCTGGAGGCAAGTTGTTCCACTGATTAATTGTTCCAACTGTCAGGAAATTTCTCCTTAGTTCTAGGTTGATTCTCTCCTTGATTAGCTTCCATTCATTGTTTCTTGTCCTGCCTTCAGTTGCTTTGGAAAATAGGTTGACTCCTCTTCTTTAGATATTGGAACACCGCTATCATGTCACTTCTAGTCCTACTTTTCAGACATACCCAATTCCAGCAACCATTCTTTATATGTTTTAGCCTCCAGTCTCCTAATCATTTTTGTTGCTGTACTTTTTCTAAAGCCTCAGCATTTTTTTCACATCATGGCAACAAAAGCAATCTCAGTTCTTCAATTTCAGAAGAACAGAATAACAGAATTGGAATATCCCAATGCTATACCCATTGCCACAGTAACTGAGTTCATCCACCTTGTAGGAATGCTGAAAACTACCTGCAAAATTAATTTTGGGTGACACACATTTTTGATCTCTAAGCAGGGTGAATGAAATTCTACAAGAGTGCCCTTTTACAATGTGTTAAGCCTCTGGGTGCATTAATGTACCTATTCCAAAAGGTTGCCCAAAAAATTAGGAGGAAAAAAAATCAGCCTGTAAATTTCACTGTGGTGGCATCATTGAATCATGCTTCTAGCTATATAATTGGATTTAGAGCCAGTTTGGTGTAGCAGTTAAGAAACTAGAATTTGGCAAACTGCGAGTACTAGTCCCATTTTAGGCATAAAGCTGACCTTGAGCCAGTCATCTCTCTAAGCCCCAGGGAGGAGGCAATGGCAAGCCAGTTCTGAAAAACCTTGCAGGAACGTGTCCAGGAACTTTCTGAGAATTGGACATGCTTGAAGAGAAGAAAAAATAATATTATTGGATATCCGAAGAAAATGTAAACAGTTGTGTTATAATTTGGACTGTTATCCTAGATTAGTAAAATCTGGTTTGCTGGAAGAAAAATAGAAAGATGGGTGAAATGAAGTGGTATTTTTTTCTATTTTCAAGGATAAGGAAGCAGCTAACTTGAAAAAGACTGGTGGACCTAAAGTGAAAAGAGAGACTTGTAAATGTGTATGTATAGTTTAATGAAAAGAAGGACTAGGGTGAAATGATTGCAGCGTTCCAATATCTAAGGGGCATCCACAAAGAAGAGGGAGTCAACCTATTCTCCAAAGGACCTGAAGGCAGGACATGAACTAATTAAAGAAAGAAGCAACCTAGAACTAAGGAGAAATTTCCTAACAGAACAATTAATCAGTGGAACGACTTGCCTCCAGAAGTTGTGAGTGCTCCAATACTGGAGGTTTTTAATAAGAGACTGGACAACCATTTGTCTGAAATGGTCCAGGGTTTCCTGTTTGAGCAGGGGGTTGGATTAGAAGACCTCCAAGATCCCTTCCAGCTCTGTTATTCCATTGTTCTGTATTTCTCCTATCTAGAGCCATCAGCAGTAAAGAACAAGATAGCTCTCATAGATGAATATTGGATGAAGTGCTGGATGACTCAACAGTACATCAAAGCTTTGCATAATGTTGGAATCTGCCACCACTTGTATGCTAGGCTGGGTGTAAAAGAAGATGCGGTTGCCTATGATTTAAGGTGCTAGAATACGAAGAATGTTTATGCGACAGGATGGGGTAAAGTGAAGTGCGATTTAAATCCCATGGACTGCGATACAACAGGCATAGCCTTGTCGTTAATGCAAAAGGAATGATTTATTTACTAAGCACATTTCCATAAAGCAGTCAGCCTACGAAACAAATTTCAGTCTCCCCACAGAAGACGACATGTGTGTGGGGAATGGAAAATGAGCACTTCTTCAATGAAATGTTAGTTGAAGTCCCTTCCTGCCATCTCAACGTGGGAAAATTATTAGTGCCATAAAGATTCATCTGCATTTTTTTCTCATTCACTTGGATGAGAGAAATTTGCTTTTGGAAGTTTACTTCAAAGAAAAAAGAAATACATTGGGTAGAATATTCATGGTGGAATGAATGCTTTTGAGCTTGTTTCGGCATAAGCTGGTTCAGGGATATAGGAGAGGGCCTAATCTTTTCCTGTACAACCATCCTCCTTGGTCTATTGCTGTCTTGGCCTTTCAGAAAAGGAATCTATCATGAATCAATTCTTGCCTAAGATTTTTTAAATTGTACAGTGTGGGCAGCCAGGAAGGGGCAGAACAATGGAAGGATATATACAGGTAGTACTTGCCTTACGACCACAATTGAGCCCAAGATTTCTGTTGCTAAGTGAGACATTTGTTAACTGAGTTTTGCCCCATTTTATGACCTTTCTTGCCACAGCTGTTAAGTGAATCACTGCAGTTGTTAAGTTAGTAGCATGGTTGTTAACTTAGGGGATCACATGACCTTGGGAAACAGCTATGATCATGAGTATGAACTGGTTGTCAAGCATCTGAATTTTGATCACATGATCCTGGGGTGGCTACAAAGGTCGTAAGTGTGAAAAATGGTCATCACTCACTTTTGACAGTGCCGTTGTAACTTTGAACGGTCACTAAATGAACTGTTGTAAGTCGAGGACTACCTGTGCAGTAACAGAAAAAAACATCAACAGAAGCACTGTCAAGGGAGTGACTGGTCCTTGTCCTTGTGATTGTTGCAGCATTGCAGGGAGATCAGGAAATCCAGACAGTTCAAATGGGTATAAAGATTTATTGCAAAATTAAGTTCTCTACAAGAATCTGAACTACTAACAGCCACAGTGAATTGGGGGTAGATAAGAGTCAAAGGAACTCAAGGTGGGTGGGACTTAGATCTCTTGTGGGGGCAAAGGAACTCATGACTGACTACGCATTTGACCCCTCCCTCGGGCTCAGCCTGGTCATCTCCTACAAGCACCTCCAATGAGAAGTGCATTCCCAAATGTCATCCAGAGAAATTAAAAAAAAACAATCTCAGGTACCCAGAGAAGAAACAAAGTCAATCAGCTCTTGGTCATCTCTTGATTGGATTACTGTAACACGATTTACACGGGGCTACCCTTGATGAGTGTTTGAAAGCTACAACTGCTACAGAACACAGCAGCATGAACATTGCTGGAGGTCCCTTAGGTGGTACATGTAACACTGCTGTTGCGCAAGTTGCACAGGTTGTCAGTCTATTTTCAAGCCCAATTCAAGGTGCTGGCTATCACCTTTAAAGCCCTTTATGGCATGGGTCCAGGGTACCTGAATGGCTATCTCACCCCATGGGACTGGCCTATCCCACTTGCTCCAGAGGATGAAATCTGCTTCAGATCCCTTCTGCCAAAGAATTTTGGCTGGCGGGGTCCAGAAGCCCACCAGCCTTTTCTGCTGTGGCTTGTCAATGGGGAAGATGGCAGGAGAGCAAGCAGACATACAATAGGCTTGCCTCCAGAGGTTGTGGATGCTCCATCCCTGGAGGCTTTTAAGAAGAGACAGGACAGCCACTTGTCTGAAATGATACAGGGTCTCCTGTTTTAGCAGGGGGTTGGATGGAAAGACCTTGAAGGCCAAGTCCAACTCTGTTATTCTGTTATCCTTTTCTTTTTCTTCCAAGCTAATCCAGAAGCCTTTAACAGATCTTTAACAAACTGTAGAAAGATTATATTTGCACTCATGGGAACTTAGAAGCACAGCTTCCAAACCATTTTCAATGAGTGCAAAGACATAGAATTAAATCAATGATTACAGGTAGTCTTTGACATCATCATCATCATCATCATCATCATCATCATCATCATCATCATAATAATAATAATAATAATAATAATACAAATTCGCTATTAGTCAATTGCAAAAGGCGGCCTTACTAGGAACTGCTTCCATCCTGCGACGATACCTGTAATACCATCAAACATCCACATCTGCCTATCCCAGGTCCTGGGTAAGGACTCGATAGGTAGACAAAATGCCAAATCCAGTCTGAACATCTGGCTGACTGTGCAATGATCGATAATAATTAATAATAATAATAATAATAATAAGAATACTCCCAGTGAGGCACTACCTTGACGTGGTTGTGGGGCTTGTGTACTCTGAGGAAGATGAGAGCTATGCCAGAGGTTCAACCATACTGGACAGGTCTCATCAGAGGAGTCAGACAAAGAGTGTCTCTCCCATAAAAAATATGGTGAGACGTAAATTTCAGAATGCCATACCGGCTCGGACGTCGCCCGGGTTAACAAGGTCCGCACTAGATATTGGAGTTCCTGGATATCTGGTGAAAAATGGGTTACAGGACTCAGGACTGTTGGCTGAGCAACCAGGGCCAGCAGCTGCAGAACTACTGGAAGAAAAGGTGTTTACCCGTCGCAGATACACAGTGATGGAAAACAAAGAAATAATGATCTGTTACTACAGATCAAGTCCAACAAGAAGAGGATATCTAAAACGAATGCACCAGTTCTGGAAAGAACAACATCCAGAATCAGAAATAACAGAACAGAGACTAGCAGATCAACGCCGATTTATAACACGAAATAAAATATTCACAGAAACAGAATTGGACGAACTGCAAAGGTTTACCCAGGGCAAAGAAATCAAAGCCTTACCAGAAGTAATTCAGAATGTAGAGGCAAACCAGGGGGAGTTGGCAGTGAAGGAATCTAGCAGAGATATACAACTGTTCTCATTTGGAAACCAGGCACCTCTACCTCAGGAAGAACAAAACCCTCTAACTAAAGAAATAAAAGAATTGAAACAAAGAATAACTGAGCATCTAGAACAGCACAAAAACAACAGAATAAGGCTACCTGCATTGAAGCTTGTTCCAAAGAAACAGCTAGCACAAGCATTAAAAGATGCAAATACTGCAATATCAAGTATAAGCACCAATTCATTGCAAGAAACAAACCAACTAATGTACAGCACAGCTGCAGTTATAACAGAATACCTGGGATGCAAAATCAACAAAGAAGAAAAACAAACAAACAGTGCACCAGAAAAATGGAAGGTTAGACTAGAAAATAAGATCAGCAAGTTAAGATCACATGCAAGCAAGCTAGAACAGATGAAAGAAAAGAAGCTGAAGAACAAGAAGACCAAAGAATACCTAATCAAGAAATACCACTTAGAAACAAGGAAGATCAAGGAAGCACTGGAAATAATAAAGCAACAAATAACAGCTATAGCCAGGAAAATCAGTAGATATGAAGCTCGAATTGCAAACTATAGGCAGAACCTCCAATTTCAATCCAATCAGAAACGTTTCTACCAATCCATCAATGGAGAAACTGCAAGGAATCAGTCAGTACCTGACAAGGAAGAAACAGTGCAGTTCTGGAAGCAGATATGGGATAACCCAAAGAAATACAACAAGGATGCGGCTTGGTTAAAAGAGGTGGATGCAAATAAAACAGAAGTTGAAATGAAAGAACTAGTAATAACAACAAAAATGGTAGAAAAAAGAGCAAAGAAAATCAAAAATTGGTCAGCACCAGGTGAAGATGAACTGCATGGGTTTTGGTTGAAACATCTAACTGTTATACACCCACTCATTGCCAAGCAATTCAACAATATACTACAAGGAGGAGAAATTGAAAAGTGGCTAACAACTGGGAAAACCTACCTAATAATGAAAAATCCAGCAAAAGGGGCAACACCAGGTAACTACAGGCCAATTACCTGCTTACCAACAACTTTCAAATTACTAACTGGTGTAGTAGCTGATGCAGTGCAACAGCATCTAGTTGAAAACAATCTCTTTCCACCTGAGCAGAAAGGAAACCGCCCCAATAGCAGAGGAACAAAAGATCAACTCCTAATAGACAAAATGATCTTGGAAAACTGCAAGAGAAGGAAGACCAACCTGAATGTGGCATGGATTGACTACAAAAAGGCATTTGACTCTCTGCCACATGATTGGATAATAAAGTGCCTAGAAATAACAGGAGTCAGTAGAAACATCAGAAAATTTGTGCAAAGATCGATGGCACAATGGAAGACACAGTTGCAGATCAATGGTGAGAGGCTGGGAGAGGTTAATATCAAGAGAGGAATATTTCAAGGAGATTCATTATCACCATTACTATTTGTTATTGCACTGTTTCCTCTGTCAACAATACTGAATAACTCAGGACATGGCTATCAAACATCAAAAACATCTGCCAGACTATCCCACCTCCTTTATATGGATGATCTGAAGCTGTATGGAAAAACATCATCTGAAATAGAATCGCTGCTCAACACTGTCCGTATATATAGCCAAGATATTGTAATGGAGTTTGGCTTGGACAAATGTGCCACACTTACTATCAAACAAGGAAAAATAATGAAAACTGAAGGAATCAAGATGCCCCACGAAAATAACATTAAGAGTCTGGATGAGGAAGAGTACTACAAATACTTGGGTATCCTTCAAGCTGACAACATCAAGCACACTGAAGTCAAGAAAAAGATTAGAGGTGAATACATCAAGAGAGTGAAGAAGATCTTAAAATCCAAACTCAATGGAGGAAATACCATAAAGGCAATCAACACCTGGGCAATCCCAGTCATTAGGTACACAGCTGGAATAGTGGACTGGACTCAAGCAGAACTAAAAGCAATGGATAGGCAGACCAGAAAAATAATGACAATGAATCATGCCCTTCATCCACGCAGTGACATTGATAGACTTTATCTACCAAGGCAAATAGGTGGGCGTGGAATGCTACAAGTACATCAGATGGTTGAAGAAGAAAAAATGGCTTTGGAAGAATATCTGAAGAACAATGATGAAGATGCACTGAAATTAGTATATCAGGAAGGCTTACTAACTACTGGAGAGACCAAACTGGCCTTCAAGAAAGACCAAATGAAGAACAGAATAGAGGCATGGGAAGACAAAGCACTACATGGCCAATACATGAAAAAAATAGCTGGGAAAGCAGATAACAATAAAACCTGGCAATGGCTAAGAGCAGGAAAATTGAAGAAAGAGACCGAGGGACTAATTCTGGCTGCACAAGACCAAGCCTTAAGGACAAATGCATACAAAGTCAAAATTGAGAAGACAGCAACAGACAGTAAGTGCCGCCTATGCAAAGAAGCTGAAGAAACAGTGGACCACTTGGTAAGCTGTTGCAAGAAGATTGCACAAACTGATTACAAGCAGCGGCATGACAAAGTAGCAACAATGGTGCATTGGAAGATCTGCAAAAAATATCATTTGCCTGTAAGCAAAAACTGGTGGGATCATAAAATAGAGAAAGTCATAGAAAATGATAAAATTAAACTGCTCTGGGACTTCAGAATTCAAACAGACAAGCACCTGCAACATAACACCCCAGACTTAACAATTGTCGATAAGAAAGACAAAAAAGTCTGGATAGTGGACGTGGCAGTGCCTGGAGATAGCAGAATAGAAGAGAAAGAACTGGAGAAGATAACAAAATACAAAGACCTACAAATAGAAATAGAAAGACTGTGGCAAAAGCAAGCAAGGGTAGTACCAATAGTCATAGGCTCCTTGGGTGCAATCCCAAAACAACTGGAGCACCACTTGAACACCATTGGCATTGACAAATTCGCTATTAGTCAATTGCAAAAGGCGGCCTTATTAGGAACTGCTTCCATCCTGCGACGATATCTGTAATACCATCAAACATCCACATCTGCCTATCCCAGGTCCTGGGTAAGGACTCGATAGGTAGACAAAATGCCAAATCCAGTCTGAACATCTGGCTGACTGTGCGATGATCGATAATAATAATAATAATAAAAAACAACTTTATTGTCACTTTGAAAGTACACCAATCGGAATACATCAAAATGAAATTTCGTTGTATACAGCTCTCCAAGGGTCACCACCTCTGATATACACTCCTTGTTCGTGGCCAGCTCAAGTTACAGATCTTCCATTTTAGTCTCTAGGGAGCGAACGATGGCAAACAGGACAGATGGAAGTGGAGCTCCATGTGGATTATCCCTCAAATTAGCTTGTATTCCTGCACGACAACCACGCCTCCTTTTCTTTTTGTGATCTTGTCTCTTCCACCTTTTCCTTAAAGAGGCCTCACTCTTTTTCACCCCTGGAGCATGCTGCAGCCACCTCCAATTCCTCCAAATGCCTCTGGGCCTGCCGACAGCCTCATCCAGTTCCTTCGCTTCATAAGCCCCAAGACCACCTCTCCTCTGCCTCCTTTGGAAACAGCCCTTATTTGCAATAGAATCCGTCGCTGGGCCAGCAGTCAGATATTGCTGCCGGCAGAACAATTTCAAACAGCACCAACGACTTTCAACGGTCTCACAAACAGCTCCGAAACAGTTAGAAACTCGCCATGCCAGCAAAGATTGTCAGTTGTATGTTGTATGCTATCTTAGTTCCACCACATTGCTCAAACACATTAAAACCTTCCTGATCATGTGGCCTATATCCCTTAATATCCCTCCCATAACTCACCTTTGAGAGCCAATGCAGCCGCAGCCGATCCAGGCGCCGCCATCTTAGAACTCTGAAAATAGTTCTTACAACCACTTGCTTAATGACTGTTTGAACAACCCTGAAAAAAAAAGTCACTTATGACCAGTCCTTGTCCTTGTGATCATTGCAGCGTCCTTGTGACGACGTGATCAAAATTTAGTTGCTTGGCAACCAGCATGACTTTACAATCGTTGCATCATCCTGGGGTCGCATAATCACCACTTACACTCTTCCCAGAGGGCTTCCAACAAGCAAAGTCAGTAGGGAAGCTGGATTTGTTTAACAACTGCATAATTTGCTTAATGAGCATGGCGATCCACTTAATGACCGCAGCTAAAAAGGTCATAAAATTGTGTGTGCTTTATTTAATGACTGCATTACTTAGCAATGGAAATTCTAGTCCCAATGGGGACCCTAAGTTGAGGGCTATCTGCATTGATTCCTTGAAATGAGATACTAGCTTTGGTTATACATTAGGGTCACCTGATCTCGGGTGCAAAATTATGGATGGCCAAGAGATTAAAAAAAAAACTGGCTTGAAAGAGATACAAAAAACATTGCTAGCTAGTGATTTGGATTTCTGACACCATTAGAAATACACCGTGTCTCTAAAAGATTTGGAAAGTTGTCCTGAAAAGGTCAATTTTCATATGGTGGTAAGAATTGAGCACTGATGATGTTACCTAGTTTGGGTATGAAAGATTTGCAAGAAAACTACCAAGCTTAAAGAGCACCAAGGACCCCTCATTTCAGCCCTGAGCTACAAATATTCTCCTTTAATGGAGCTTTTTCCTACATGTCAGCTCTGTGTTTTAACTGTAGGGGTTGTGATAAGAATTAAGCACTTTATACATGCTACATGGCTGTACATTTCATAGAATTAGAGAGTGGGAGAAATAATTTAGGATAGTGAATCTAATCTTCTGCTCCATGCAAGAACTCAACTCTTCTTTTATGCACTTTTTTGGAGCAGATATTCCAAAATCCTTCTACTTGCCCATGTCTCTAGAGCAGTGGTTCTCAACGTTTGTGTGACGGCAACCCCATCACACAAACGTTCTGTGCATGCGCGCCGCCACGCGCATGGGGGCGGGGCTGCACACATGCGGCGCACTTGCGCGGTGGCGCCCCATGCACTGTGGCGCCCGTGTGGCACCCCCGTGCACGGCGCATATGCGCGGCGGCGCCCCCCATGCGCGGCGGCGCCCCCTGGTGGGAGAAAATGGCGGATCGCCTTCTTTGCCGACCCCCGAAAAATGGTCGATCGACCCCAAATGGGGTCGCGACCCATAGGTTGAGAACCGCTGCTCTAGAGCAAGGGTTTCCAAACTACTGTGCTATAACTTCCATAATATATTTGGAACAGTTATATATTACTTTTGCTGCTTCAATACCTGGAAGAAGAGAGAATTATTATGTGAAATTCCTCTCAGATATCAAAACCATCAATCACTTGCATGAGAGCTACGTTTTGTGCTGCCACAATGAAAATGGAGCAACAGCTGATGGAAGGCTGAACACGGTTGCTTTTCCTTTTCAATTATGCTTTCTGCAATCTACATTGTTGACTGGAGGAAAATACAACTGAAATTGGAACCCCAAATAAAACACTATCGGTAACTAGCTATCCTACTGGGTTTTGAACACATTCAGTGACTGGAAACTCACCACCTCTTTGGATGATTGAAAACTGAAATTATCTTTTGTTAGGAATGTCCCTCCCCTACCAGAATTCAACTGAAATCTGTTTAAATGTAACATAGCCCCATCATTCTGGGTCCTGGATTCTGGGATGTGAAGGACCAGGTCTTAATCTTCTTCTGCAAGAAGAACAAGAGAGTCTAACAAAGAAAGACTAAGGTGATTTGATAGCTGCCCTCCAATACTTGAGTAGCTGTCACAGAGAAGAAGGGGTCGACCTGTTTTCCAAAGCAGGACAAGAAGTAATGGGTAGAAGATTATTAAGAGAGATCCAACCTATAACTAAGGAGAAATTTCCTGACAGTGAGAACAATTAACCAGTGGAACAGCTTGCCTCCAGAAGTGGTGCGTGCTCCATCACTGGAGGTTTTAAAGAAAAGATAGGATAGCCATTTGTCTGGAATGGTATAGGGTCTTTGCTTGAGCAGGGATTACACTAGAAGACCTGCAAGGTCCCTTCCAATCCTCCTCATCTATGTTTTATATTCTGCCCAGCATCAAAATATTTGAAGAATGCTATCCTATCTGATCCCCTCCCATTCCATTCCTATGCTTTTCAAGGCTACACAAAGCCATTTCATTCAAGTTCTTTCATAGGATTTAGTTTCTGTCCTCTTGATCATTCTTGTTGCTTGCCTCTGAATCTGTTCCAGATTGTATCCAGACATCTTAGTAATAGTAGTAAAGTTGGAAGGGACCTTGGAGGTCATCTAGTCCAACCCCCTGCTCAGGCAGGAAACCCTACACCATTTCGGACAAATGGCTGTCCAGTCTCTTCTTAAAAACTTCCAGTGTTGGAGCATTTACTGCTTCTGGAGGCAGGCTGTTCCACTGATTAATTGTTCTCACTGTCAGGAAGTTTCTCCTTAGTTCTAGGTTGCTTCTCTCCTTGATTAGTTTCCACCCGTTGCTTCTTGTCCTGCCTTCAGGTGCTTTGGAAAATAGCTTAATTCCCTCTTCTTTATGGCAGCCCCTGAGATATTGGAATACTGCTATCATGTCCCCCCTTGTCCTTCTCTTCGTTAAACTAGACATACCCAATTCTAGCAACCGTTCCTTATATGTTTTAGCCTCCAGTCCCCTAATCATCTTTGTTGCTCTTCTCTGTACTCTTTCTAGAGTCTCAACATCTTTTTTACATCGTGGTGACCAAAACTGGATGCAGTATTCCAAGTGTGGCCTTACCAAGGCATTGAAGAGTGGTATTAATACTTCACGTGATCTTGATTCTATCCCTCTGTTAATGCAGCCTAGCACTGTGTTGGCCTTTTTGGCAGCTGCAGCACACTGCTGGCTCATATTTAAGTGATTGTCTACTAGGACTCCGAGGTCCCTCTCACAGTTACTACTATTGAGCATGGTGCCACCTATGCTGTACTTGTGCATTTGGTTTTTCTTGCCTAAATGTAGAACCTTGCTTTTTTCACCATTGAATTTCATTTGTTAGTTAGTGCCCAGTGTTCAAGTCTGTCCAGATCCTTCTGTATCTTAAGCCTGTCTTCTGGAGTGTTGGCTATTCCAGAAGACATCTTCAAGCATGATACACAAAATAATGTGGTACCCAACAAGGTATGGGACTGATCTATGTAGAATACTATTTTCTATGCTTTGGAAGTGTCAGTCCCAAAGGTGCTCTTTCCAAAAGACACTTTTTGGACTTTCTTGTTTTTTTGTTATTTTTTTAATGTTTTGCTTCTCACCCAAGAAGCTTCTTCTTGGATGAGAAGCAAAATTCTTTCAAAGGAAAAAAACAAAACAAACCAAGAAAGTCCATTTATCTTTTGGAAAAAAAAATCCACCTTTGGGACAACCATGACCTGGATGATTGAGAATCTCCATAGATTTTGGAAGTGGTACAACAGCTTGCTTTCCTTCAATAAATAAACAAGCATGCATTCTAACAAGTGACATTCCCATGCTATATGGATTCTTGGAGTAGCTTGCATTAATAAAAACACACTCCCCAGGACCAAGAATTTTTAAATGCTTTGTCATGATTTCTAAGTTTGCTGAAACTCTGACAATGGAATGCTCAATAAGGAAACAGCATCTGGTTTTAGGACAAAATAATGGCGGAATCTGGAGTCTATCCAATAAGCTAGTAATTATAGGAACAAAATAGCCTCTAAGTGGGATTTTATGGGATTGCCTTGGTCTCTCTTAGGAGAAATAACCACAGAACCAGTGTACCCCAAATTTGCTTTTTATTTTCATCATTTCTCCCCCCAAAGCATTCTTAATCCTACCGAGGGGCTAACTTTTATGGCACTTGGTAAGAGGAAAACTCCCACTATTATTGTTTTCAGTGGATTCTCTACTCTGCTGGACAGGAAGCATCAGCAGATCTCTACAGTATTTAATAATTGGGGTCCAAGTAGCTCCCCAAATGGGCTAGAATCAACAAAAACAGCGTGGAAACTTAGTAATTGCCTGAACAATGGAGTCCTGATGCTTTCTTGGTCCCTGGGAGTCCAATTTACCCTTTTGCCATAAAAGCTGATGTATGTTTTATTTCTCATTTCATAGGTATTTTTGGAGCTTAATTGATGTGTTTTGTTTCCAAATGGAGAAACACTAAAGTGGTAAGTCAAGCTGATGGAACTGGCACCCCCTACTAACCAGGTCAAGCACCGTCATTATGAGGAACCAGTTCCTAGGTACCTCTGTATTGTGCCTACTGTCTATAAACTGTGACATATGACCGGCTTAACTAAATAAATTGCAGCTAGGAAGGAAGCTTAGAAAGCAAATGCAAGATCAGGATGGATAAGGGAAGCAGAAGCTGGCTGCAGAGGCCAGGTTGATTTGAACTGATTTGTAGCACATGAGAATGAAAAGCCAAACTGAATAGCCACCAATGTAAACTGGGTTTTATATAGATTTGTATCTGAGACAATATGTTCTCCTACCCCCCAAACTCCTCCCAAGATGCATTCTGACCAGCTTGGGGTGCAGCAGTCTTTCTTGAGTTCCATTTAAGAAAATGGCTGTTAAGGAAAAGGCGCAGTTCCCATGCTGCTACTCTGATTAAGGAAGATAGGAAAAGCATGCAAAGTTGGGTTTTGAAATCTTTCCAGCTTCTTTACCAGCAGTGGGCATGGTGGACATTTGTATTTTTTAATGTGTAAAAATAGGAACATGTTTTAATTTATTTACATGCATTTATTTATATTTACTTACAGGACACATAGATCATTCTGTTCAACCATCTCAAAGATGCAAGTATTGCATCTCTGCTCTGTCTCTCTCTGTCTCTGTCTCTGTCTCTGTCTCTCTCTCTCTCTCTCTGTGTGTGTGTGTGTGTGTGTGTTGCTACTCTCCATGTTAGCATCTCTGTGTGTTCTATATATATGCATATAGGGGGAAGTGTGGGTGTCTATTGAGCTTTATATGCTCTGCTCTGGCTTCTGAGAAGGAAAAGGATGGGGGACTAGAAGAGAGGAATCCTCATCATTTTGAGGGACTGCCCAACACCCTCTTCCATACAGTTGCACTGGGAAAATACTGGTATTCCTCGATTTACAAGAACCTGTTTAGTGACTGTTCGAACTTACAATAGCACTGAAAAAAAGTGACTTGTGATTCTTTTTCACTCTTATAATAGTTGCAGCATTCCCATGGTCAGATGATCAAAATTCAGACACCATTCATATTTATGATGGTTGCAATGTCCCGGGATCATGTGATGATCTTTTGCGACCTTTGGAGAAGCAAAGTCAATGGGGGAAGCCAGATTCACTTCCCAACCATGTTACAAACTTAACAACTGCAGAGTTGTTCACTTAACTACTGTGGCAAATGAGGCAAAATTGTAAAAATGGGGCAAAATTCACTTAACAACTGTCTCAGCAATGTAAATTCTGGGCTCAGTTGTGATCATAAGTTGAGGACTAGCTGTGTTTTATTTTATTTTTAAAATCCCCAGCTTGACTTAACTTCTCAACGCATAGCAAATTTGGTCCCATGCTATTAAGTTTTCTAAGACTTATCTGCAGGTGAATTCCTGAGCCTCTTTACATAATTTCTTTCCAACTTCCAGTGGGATGGGAAAGAAAAACACTAACAAGATAGGGAAACAGGCAGATCAGGCCTTCTAGAATTCTTACCTACCTCTTAAAAGCTCTACTCTATCTAAGGAGAATTTTTGTGACAGTGAGTTTGTCAAGGTATTAATTCAATAACTAAACAGCTTATGTAATGATGTAATGTAATGTAATGTAAGGTGGATGATGCAATCATAGGAATGACTCAGCAGGTGTGTGTATCCCTTTAAGAGCCTGAGTATAAAAGGGAAGATTTTGCTGGAGTCTCTTTCTCTCTTGTCCGTTTCCTGCTGTAATTGCTGTATGTTGGAGTTTGCTGAATCACCACGTGTATGTATCTTGTTTCTAGTGTATATTGTAGATAGTGTAATATAAACCACCATTTGAAAACAAACCATTGTATACTCCTGGGTTACCTCAGCACAATAAGACTGCACATGCTGTGACAGAGTTCAATTAATCAGTGGAACAACTTGTCTCCTGAAGCTGTGGGTGCTCCATTGCTGGAGATTTTCAAGAAAAGATTGGATAACCATTTGTCTGGAATGGTATAAATTCTCCTGCTTGAACATGGGGTTGGGACTAGAAGACCTCCAAGGTCCCTTCCAACTCTATGGTTCCAAGATTCTTTATTTTACTCACCGTTAAATTCCGCACTCCAAATAAAAATGTGGAGAGGGGTTCGGTCATAGATTTAGAGATGTTCTATATTTTTCTCATTAGCAAAAGAATATTAATGAATTGTTCTGTTGATTTAATAGTGAAGAAATATTATTGAATGTAATATAAATCCATTACAGGTATATATTATTAAGAATCTCTTGATGGTTAGAAGAAAATAAACCAGAATTGTGTTTTAACACACACAAAAGAATCATTGCTTTTCTATTCTGTACAAGAATGGTCAAAAGCCATCTGGGAAACAACAGATTCAGGAACATGCAAACAAGGTGAGAATGAAAATATGGCCAGAAGTTTAGGAACAGTATTTAGAGTGTTAGATGTTGCAATAATCAAGGCCTCTGAAATAAATTTTGATTTAGGATTATACCCCCACTTAATATATTTAATTATGTTTGATGAATCCAGCTAGGTGACAGGCCAAACTGATCTTGGTTATCTTGGAACAGCAGCAAGAAATCTACCAAATCTGTGGACTATAGATTAGAGTGGGATTATTATTATTATTATTAAAAAAGTCCTTCAAAATGGCAATCAATTTCTGTACTGTTGCCAAGAACATTTGCTTGATGTCACCCAGAGTCGGCTTGAGACTTTGTGTTTAAAGTTGATGAAGAATGAAGCTTACCAGAATGCTTAATAGCCATCCATCCTGATTTTAGGGAATATATTAAAAATTAATGATGGGGTTTAGTGCATTTACTGTATGCTTTCTAATTATGGCAGGTGGTTGTTATTTACAGGCTTGATCGAGTGGTATGAAATTGTTCCCTGGCACAACTTTCTAAAAACTGTATAAAAATACAGACAACTCATTTAATTATATGTTATTTGGCCAAAGAATTCTCTCAGGAAAGTTGCTCCAGTCCTTAAAAAAAACACACCAGTCTTTCTGTTCCCATGTAGGTTATGGAAGTATGAAAGTAATGATACTCAATAAATAATTTAGAAAGCACAGTCTGTCGAATCTGATGCATGAGGTTTCCACAGGCTTACTTTCTATTTCAAAGGAGTGTTCACCTGACAGCTGGTTGTGCACCTGGCAGCTTTTCACAACTACACAGAAAGGCAGGCCTTTTCCTTCAGCAATTTTATCAATAAGTAGTGTATTTATTTTAAAGGTAAAAGTAAAGGTAAAGGATTCCCTTGTCCAGTCATGTCTGACTCTAAGAGATGGTGCTCATCTCTGTTTCCTAGCTGAAAGAGCCAGTGTCTTCTGAAGACATTTCCATGGTCATGTAGTCAGCATGACTATATACTGAGGCCAGTGGTGGGATTCAAATATGTGAACAACTGGTTCTTTGTGTGGGTGCCGCTTCCAGAAGACCATTCGGGGCCTGGGCAACAAAAAATTAGCTACTGGTTCTGCCGAAGTGGTGCGAACCGGCTGAATCCCACCACTGACTGAGGCGCATGGAATGCTGTAACCTTCCCACTGAAGCGATACCTATTTATCTATTTGCATTTGCAGGCTTTCAAACAGCTAGATTGGTAAGAGCTGGAGCAAGTAACGAGAGCTCATCCCATCACACGCCACTTGGGTCTTAAACCCAGGCTGTCAGCTTTCAAGCTGACAAGCTCAGCATCTTTAAAAGCTGAGCCATCACACACCCCTTTACCTATTTTAACAACACTATAAATCTCCACTATATTTTTCTAGCCTAAATCTGATTTTCATTCTGGGGAATTACCATCACAACGGGATCATGCCTGTTTGAATAAGTGTTTAACTGGCGACTGTCAATTTCATATAAGGAAAGACACAGCCAAAAATAATGTCACCTTTGCACTTTCTCCAAAGAAGCCCAATTTGCTATTATATAAATTGAAACTAACACACATAAATGGCATCCACCATTCTTTTGTTTGATGATTTACAAGACCATGCTAAATCATACACCAAAAGCAAAAGGCCAGCTCTATGGACAATGGGATAAAGAATGGGAGATGCCATTTACTTGTATCAGTTTCAACTTATTTCAAGGGAATTTGGGGTTCTTGGGGAAAAGATGGAGGGGCATGAATATTTCTGGCCATGTCTGTATATGCACCTGCTACAGATACAATGGTGACAATCACAGAGCAATGCTATGACAAACTTGCAAGACATTTACATACAAGGTTGCAATGCTAGTAAAACCGGAATTTAGCAGTTGGAGAAATGGAAGAACCTTGAATCACAAAAAGTTTCCAATTGAGTAAACGTAGCAGTGCAGAAGATTAGGCTACTTTTGCAAAGACAATGCTTTCCACTCCCTGTGTCAATATCTTGTTTAAACCTTATAAATGCAGACTACATAACTGAATATGTCAAATATACAACATTGGAATCAGCTACTACGTGATATTGTGGATAAGGCCATGAATGATGATAGGTAGTCCTCAACTTATATCCATTTGTTTAGTGTCAATTTGAAGTTATGATGGTGCTGGAAAAAAAATGCAACCAATTCTCGTGCTTACAAATGTTGCAGCATTCCTCTGGTCACATGACCAGAATCTGGGCATTTGGCAACTGGCTTGCACTTATGACAGTTGCAGCATCTTGGGATCACATGATTGTGATTTGCAATCTTCTCAGCCAGCTTCGGACAAGCAAAGTAAATGAGGAATTTGGCAAGGAAAGTTGCATTTGTGATCGTGTGATGTCTCACTTAACGAATGTGGCAAAAAAAAAATAATAATCATAAAATCAGGTACAGTCATGCAATGCCTTGTTTAATGACCAGACTGCTTAATAACAATTTTTCTGGTCTCAGTTATGTTTGTAAGTGGAAGATTACCTGTAACGTCATAGAGTAAGTTTAAACATTAAAAAATTTACAGTAAAAGGAGTAAGTGGGCCTATAAGGTTTGTCTTTCAAAATGTACAGTCAGAAGATAAGATCACAGTAAAAAGGGCCTGAGGAACTATGGAAAAATGTAAAAGGATGTTATGACAATCAAAGTGCTTCCAGTTTGGTAAATAAGGAAATCTGATTTACAATCTCAATTATTCCATCATTTTGGGATTGTTGTTGTTATTGTTGTTAGTTGCGAAGTCATGTCCGACCCATCACGACCCCATGGACAACCTTCCTCCAGGCCTTCCTGTCCTCTACCATCTTCTGGAGTCCATTTAAGCTCATGTCTACTGCTTCAGTGACTCCATCCAGCCACCTCATTCTCTGTCGTCCCCTTCTTCTATTGGCCTCAATCTTTCCCAGCATTAGGCTCTTCTCCAGTAAGTCCTTCCTTCTCATTAGGTGGCCAAATTATTTGAGTTTCAACTTCAGGATCTGGCCTTCTAAAGTGCAGCAGGGTTGATCTCCTCTAGGACTGACCGGTTTGAGGATGCTATTTCCTAATTTGGACTGATTTACAACTTAATGGGGTGGGTGAAACCCTCCCAACATCATCAAGAAGTGAAAGTGATCAACCAGTAGTTCAAATTGTGGACATGGCAGCTGAAGTTCCAGCAGATCTTCAAAGAATAGACTTAACTTGAGATGGGGAAAGTATCCTATTTAAAGCTTATGGCTTGTTTAAAACCTCCTTTCCAAGCATTAAAAGCAAGAATAGATGTAACTTTGGAAAGAATGGCTCTTTTTAGCTGCTGGAGTTAAAGAAATTGTTATCCACTCTCATGAAAAAAGGATTAATCAGTTCAAGATAACAGATAAACAGTTCCTGATGGAGCATTGAAAAGGACTTAAGATATCTGTGATGAAATGAGTTTTTTATAGAGAATATTGCAAAGAAACAATCTATAACTTCCAGATACTGCCTGTAATGCTAAGCAAGATCAGTCACTATTGGAATTCATGGAAGAAAATCTAGATGGATTGTCTTCTCTGTGGTAGGAATACAATATTGAAGCTACTGTTGAAAGAAAAATTTTCATCAGGGTCCAGTCCAAGCCAGGAATAAACAAAAGAAAAAATAGGGGAGATATGTTAGCAGTGTTCAAGTATCTGAGGGGCTGCCACAAGGCAGAGGGCACCAGGTTGTTCACCAAAGCACTAGAGGGAAAGATGAGAAACAATGGCTGGAAACTGATCAAAGAGAGAAGCAACCTGGAATTAAGGAGAAACTTCTTGACAGTAAGGACAATCAACTAGTGGAACAGCTTACCCCCAGAAATTGTGGAAGCTCTGTCACTGGAGATTTTCAAGAAGAGACTGGACATTCACCTGTCTGGGATAGTATAGGTTCTCCTGCTTGAGCAGGGGGCTGGACTAGAAGACCTCCAAGGTCCCTTCCTGTTCTATTCTATTCTATTCTGTTCCGTTCTGTTCTGTTCTGTTCTATAATGGAGACTGCTTTAGAAAGAAGGTTCTTGTTTATTGAAGAGCAGACCAGATAGAAGTGTGGCTTTGGGGCAGCTGATCACATGATATTGGGAGTGGTGGGTTTTTATATCTTCTTGGGCTTTTGTGTTTGGAGTTGTTCCTGTTCCTGTGGCATGAACTTTGAGCTGATGTTCAGTGTTCTCTTTTTGCATTCTGATGGTGATGTGTTAATCCTATTATGTCCTAAAGGTCATGTCCTGCTTCCCTGGGGCTGTAGCTGATGGCTATGCCCTGTGTTGGATTTTTGGGTGAGGGGTTGCTAGTTTTAGGGGTCTTTGTCTTTCTAATCCCATCAGCTCCAAGCTTCCTGGCTCCAGTCTTTCTGAAAGGATTATCAAATCTGCATTTCTACAGAGCTGGTTAATGCTTGGGGCAGAGAGACTTGGGTGGTGATGGTTTGTGCCTAAGATTTTCTCCATTATTCCTTTGGGGAAATATAATATTTTGCCTTTTTAATATCCCCCCAAATATTTCTTTCTTTGGGGTGTGTTGTGTGTGTGTGCTGTTTTCCTACACATCATAAAATGTTGGTTTCTTCTGCTGTATTGTACACAGACTCAATCCCATACAGCTTAAATTTCCTACATCCAAGTTCAAAAGATCCAGTAGAAATAAATGTAAATTTCAATGAACCTGGTTTAGGAGCACAGCAGAAGGGGATGAAATATTTTTTTCTGTATCCAGGAGGTTACTTTTTTATTTCTGTATTAACTTCAGGAAATTCTATAATTTAACCTGGTGAAGATATCTACATATCTTTTATGGTGGAAGCTGTGATGGTTTACAAGAATTGATACATATAGAGAACAACAACAAATGGAGTTGGTATAAACTACTGTTGACTTAACTATATTTTCTTCTCCTTTTTCTTATTTCCCATGTGTTTACTTTCTTTTGCCCATTTCCAATCCTTTCTGGTACTTTGCAAAACGCTGTTTTTCTAAAAGAGCATAGGTTTGTGAGTATTTATATTTGAAGAGAGTATGAGACTTGAAGGAGATATAACTTTTCTTCCTTGACTACAGCAAGACTTTTGATAGCATAGGCTATGCCAGAAGGGGGAATATACAATATTAAAGCTAATCAATGTGCCATTATTTCTAATTATCCTTTGAAAGAACTTTCAAAATAAACAAGAATCTCTTATGAGAACTGACTTTAGAGCAATAATGGTTTGGAAGAGGAACAGGACTGAGACAAGAATGCATATTGTCTCTATGTCTGCTCAATGTTAATAGCAAATCTATTAATGAAAGGCAGGACTGAAAGAGAAAGAATGAAAATACTTGCCTATCTTGTTATTATTGGAGTTAGCATTTCAATTAAATAAAAGCACTCTGTTTCCACTGGAAGACACATTATTTCAAAAATGATTATTCTACTTGCCTAACTTCCTTCTAACATTTTTGTCTATTTTGATAACTCTGAATACTATGCTAGCTGTATAAAGTACAGATAGATGTAACATATAAATATATTTTTATATATAACGTATTATAGAATTACAGATGGCAAGCTTCTAATGCAACAGCTTGGGAGGAGCTTGCCTTTGATTTGAGAGCATCTGGTATGATTTAGAAATGGCCTTCATGCTTAAAAATATAGGATTTTTTCAAACTCCATGTCTTCCTCTGTGTCATCCCCCCTAGGCAGACCAGACCTGAAAATCAACTCCACAGGAAGACTAGAACTATACTTTATGGCAGGCTTTTCAACCAGTGCTACAGGTACCACCTGTGGTACATTGGCACCTGGCAGGTGGTACGTGACCATCCTAGAAAAGTGGTAGCAGGGGAGGGGAAAGAGCTGAACAGGTGGCAGCACTGCACAAGCCTGAGCGAGAGATGGCTGGAGCTACAGGGCTGTCAGGGCTCAGTGGAAGCACCAGGAACTCGCTGCGGATCCTGCCACTTCTGCTGAGCCCAGAAGAAGCGCCAATCAGCTGGAATGTTGCAGCATCTCCAGGGTCTTGTGATTTACATTCAGATGCTTGGCAACTGATTCATATTTATGATGGTCACAGTGTCCCAGGGTCATGTGACGTGACCAAAACCTGCTGCAACCACCCAGCAGATGGGGGGAATAAAAACCAACCCCCCCACCCCACCCCGGCTGCCAATCCTCAGCAGAAATGCTCACAACAATGAAAACCTCGGACAGGAGGAAGAGTGCCACCGGGTGGGCAGGCAGGTGTCTTGCTCGGCTGTGCCTTGGGGGGCACTTTTTTCAGTGCCATTGTAACTTCGAACAGTCACTAAGCAAACTGTTGTAAGTCGAGGACTACCCGTACTTTATCACTTTTTTCCTTTTTTTTTTTTTGGTCATCAAGTTTTTGACACCTTGCTAGGCGACTGGTGGTACTCAGATGTTGCCATATCCTAAAAGTGGTAGAATAGGTGAAAAGGTTGAAAAGCCCTGCTTTATGGAGTTAGGCTATAATAACAGGGAGTCAGAAAGGAGTAAGTCTGGGATTCTTCCTAATATTTTCTCTTTTTCCAGGGCTGAAGATATCCATCTCCACTTTTTCCCCCCCCCAACAGTATCCAAATAGTTTTACCAAAATCATCTTCATGATTCAAGGTCATACCCAGGCCGACCATATGAACAAATGTTTTCTAAATCATTTTTTTTTTCAAGTTCTGAAGATAAATGTGTTACTTTGGTAGTGGGAACCTTCAACTCCCTTGATGTCTATTTAAAAATGAACTCAGCTTGAAAAAGAAGATGCGAGGGACTGCTAACATCTCTTGATGACAATTTTATTTTTCAAATGGTGTAAGGACTAGGAATCTGCTGTCCTGGACCTAATGTTTACAACAAAGGATGATTCACAAGACAGATTAATGGACTGACGATGTTGGGCACCTTGGAGGAAGTGACCCCATCACTCTGCAGTTCAAGATACAGAGGAGGAAAGCATGAAATTAGATAATTATGGATTTAAAATTTAAGCAAGAGATTTTAATGGAAGGTAAAAGGGGCAATGTATCCGAAAAAGAAAAGTAACTTGAAGAGGGAGAGGAGATCTTGAAAGCACAAGAACAAACATCTCTAGGAGGAGAAAAAAAAATAGAAAAAGCTTTAACAAGTGTGTATGAAAGAATACTCTAGTGAGCTTGCTGGCCAACTAAAAAGCTAAAACTGGATGTATAAGACATGAAAGAAGTAGCTGAAGGAGTTAGATCAGGCTACAGTTCAGAGTGAGGTGAGGTGAGGTGGGAAAAGAATGGAAGAAATAATCAGAATACTTTGGAGGGCATGTCCAACTGAGAGTTAAGGTAGCTGCCAGAGGAAAAAGAGAGATAATAACCAATGATAGGAGAAGATAGAAATACTTTTAAGCTTGATTTTGCTTCTGTCTTCTCTCGAAAGAAGAACAAGTCTCCTTCCTAACAGAAATGAGGAAATGGGTCAGGGTGGGGGAATTCAGCTCAGGACCAATGAAGAGATAATTTCCCTTTATCCAAATCTTAGGGGAGAAAGATTATTGTATATCGCAGAACGATGAAGAAGCTTGCAGAAATCCTATCAAAGCTCTTGACTGTAATCTTGGAAAACTAATAAGGTGCCAGAAAACCAAAGAAGGGCAAACATTTGTCCCCGCATGGATAAGCAAGAATGGAGAAAAACCAGTCAGGGTCCAATTTGGGTTGGTCACCAGGACCAGAGGTTCAGTCTTCTTGGTTTGGGACTCATGCTGGAGCCCATCCTCTGGGGACGTCTCTCTGCTGACCGATCCAGATTGGACCCTGCAACATTATCCTATGAATGAAGGTATATTTATTAATAATAATAATAATAATAATAATAATAATAATAATAATAATAATACATCGAGTTCAACCCCCTGCTCAGGCAGGAAACCCTACATCATTTCGGACAGATGGCTGTCCAGTCTCTTCTTAAAAACTTCCAGTGTTGGAGCATTCACCCCTTCTGGAGGCAGGCTGTTCCACTGATTAATTGTTCTAACTGTCAGACAATTTCTCTTTAGTTCTAGGTTGCTTCTCTCTTTGATTAGTTTCCATCCGTTGCTTCTTGTCCTGCCTTCAGGTGCTTTGGAGAATAGCTTGACTCCCTCTTCTTTATGGCAGCCCCTGAGATATTGGAACACTGCTATCATGTCCCCCCTTGTCCTTCTCTTCGTTAAACTAGACATACCCAATTCCAGCAACCGTTCCTCATATGTTTTAGCCTCCAGTCCCCTAATCATCTTTGTTGCTCTTCTCTGTACTCTTTCTAGAGTCTTCATTCATGAAAAATCAGTCATTTTGATGATCCTTGGTGATTATTCCACTATATCTTGGACGTGTCCCAGAACATAACACACTCTTCATAATAGCTTTTCTGATCTACATGCCCTATTTCTGTCCCTTGAAGTATAGTAGTGAGTCTCACATCATTGCCACATCTTTGATAAAAAGCTTTAACATTGTTAACCCTTTGATGTTGAGGTTCTTTTTCATTGTTCTGGAGGAGGTAGGACTATAAAACCATTGCAAATGGTTGCGTTTTCCCTTTCATGTCCAGACCTCCAAAGTGGACGGATAATCAGCCTTTACTCTAGTCTCAGACCATATCTCGAAAGGTGGGCTATAATCACCTGGAACATTGTAACTTAAAAAGCAGTAAATAATAATTCATCGCTAAAGGTGAAATACCTCACTAAAGTTGCCTATCTGGAACACAAACATAAAATCAAAGAACAGTCATCTAATTCTGGAATATAAATGTGATAATATCTAAGACAACATACAATATGATACTAGTACTAATACTTCTGTGTTGAAAGCAAGTGCTTCTGTCGCAAAAGGAAAGACACCAGGTGGAGGCTCCTTTCACATCCCCATGAAGTTGCCCACCAGAGTGGTACCCATTCATCTATTTGCAGTCACCTGCTTTTGAACTTCTGGGTCAGCAGGAGCTGCAGCAGGTGACGGGAGCCCACCCCACTCCATGCCAGCAATACGTAGTGAACGCAAAGCTGTCAATCATCAGTCCAGCATTCTAACCCTATGAGCCACTGTGGGCCTATAAAATATAATAATACTTAAAGATATGTGAGATACAAGTGTATAGCAGGAGTTTACATGCTGCAATGTAAAACCTGGCAGAACTGGGAAGTTCCAATGTTCCTACTTTATCCATTCCCCCCCCCCCTTTCTACATACAATATCTGCAAACATTCCTGCTCCTATAGAATGTTTTCTTCCCACACTTTCCTTCTCTTCTTATGGACCTGGAAGGTGCAGTTTGGGATCAACAAGGACTGGATTTAGTAAATATGATTGATTTGATAGAAGAGAATCAGGGTTGAACTACAACTGTAGTGGTCCTTGGCACTCTCTGAGCCTGGTGGCTTTCTTGCAGATGTTTCATTACCAAACTAGGTAGCATCATCAGTGCAACATGACTGAAGTTAATACATTGGGTTGAAGTTAATTGGGTTGAAGTTAATTAGGCTGAAGGTTAATACATATATTAAAGGAGAAAGGAAATCCAGGTTTTCTGAATTGGAGAAGCAAATACTTAGGCGGTCTTTTTGACTGGCTCACAACTGGTCACACTAAAGAAATGAAAGAGAGTTCAGGCTTAATTCAGATGCAAGACATGCATGGAGGTAGGAGGGAATATGGAAGAAGAATGGATCGTTTGCCAATTTAAAACATTAATGTGGATATCATTGAAAGTCCTTTCTCAGTATGTTTAATCATGAACAGCCTTCTCACTAATGTATTCCCCAAGGGACTCTTTGTCAAATTCAAATGTTGTTAAGCTAACCAGCATTGTAAATTATTACATAAACAGTACGATAGATTTTATGAGCCTTTTATAGGGTATGTAGAATACAGAAGTACAATGGGATATATTAGAACATTCTGTCAATGTAGGGAAAAGGGTTATCTTTATGTAAAAAGGCCAGCTGACTTCTTTGTTAAAGAAAAACCTGAGATTGAAAAAGCATAATAAATATAGTGGTGGTGCAGTGGTTAAAATGCAGTATTGCAGGTTAATTCTGCTGACTGCCAGGAGTTTGATTCTCACCAGCTCAGGGTTGACTCAGCCTTCCATCCTTCTGGGGTTGGTAAAATGAAGACCTAGATTGTTGGGGGCAATATGCTGACTCTGTAAACCACTTAGAGAGGGCTATAAAGCATTGTCAAGCAGTATATAAGTCTATGTACTATTGCTATTCATTATCAGTGGGGTCCTTGGTGTTCTCTGAGCTTTGCTATTTCTTGCAGACGTTTTACTACCAAACTAAGTAACATCATCCATGCTAGAGGGAGAAGGGTTTGCTCTTATTTTTATATATTAGTAGCTTACCCTGTCAGTGTTGGTGGGAATAGTCTTGGTGGTTCCTCAATTAGACTGTTGTTTACTGTTAGCTTGTTTAGCTAAATTCAATCGTGAAAAAAGCAAGGTTCTACATTTAGGCAAGAAAAATCAAATGTACAGGTATAGTATAGGGGGTACCTTGCTCAACAGTAGTAACTGTGAGAGGGATCTTGGAGTCCTAGTGGACAATCACTTAAATATGAGCCAGTAGTGTGCGGCAGCTGCCAAAAAGGCCAACACAGTGCTAGGCTGCATTAACAGAGGGAAAGAATCAAGATCACGTGAAGTGTTAATACCACTTTACAATGCCTTGGTAAGGCCAGACTTAGAATACTGCATCCAGTTTTGGTCACCACGATGTAAAAAAGATGTTGAGACTCTAGAAAGAGTACAGAGAAGAGCAACAAAGATGATTAGGGGACTGGAGGCTAAAACATATAAGGAACGATTGCTGGAATTGGGTATGTCTAGTTTAATGAAGAGAAGGACAAGGGGTGATATTATAGCAGTGTTCCAATATCTCAGGGGCTGCCCCAAAGAAGAGGGAGTCAAGCTATTCTCCAAAGTGCCAGAAGGCAGGACAAGAAGCAATGGATGGAAACTAATCAAAGAGAGAAGCAACCTAGAGCTAAGGAGAAACTTCCTGACAGAACAATTAATCAGTGGAACAACCTGCCTCCAGAAGCGGTGAATGCTCCAACACTGGAAGTTTTTAAGAAGATGTATTTGTCTGAAATGGTATAGGGTTTCCTGCCTGAGCAGAGGGTTGGACTAGATGACCTCCAAGGCCCCCTCCAATTTATTATTATTGTTGTTGTTGTTGTTGTTGTTGTTGTTGTTACTTGTTTGCCTGAATTGGTAGCTCCTTGACCGGTCTATCATTACAAGTATAAACACTACCAAAATGGTGTTGTGATACTCTAACTTGCCTGCTGAGAAGAATCACCTTATTTTGCTCAAGGCCAACTCCGCACCAGAGTTGTGAGAATTAAGACGGGAACCTAAGCAGAAACCTCTGCTCTATGGGTCACATTGGGGATTGAAATCTATTAACTACATTCTTTTATCACCTGGATGTCTTCCAAACCATCCTCAGATTTAATGGCCACTGGGTCACCCACACCATGGAGAGATAATCACATGCCAAGAAAAGAAAGATTAAGAATACATATGAGTCTGTGTGAAATAAAGGGTGGAAAAGTTAATGGGATGTTGAGCTGGCGGATGTCACAGCTAAGGCACTCAAAGTATGATGGATAGAGATAGATGGCTTGTGGGAGTTTGCTGACAAGCACACATTACAAAGCTGGGCTTTACCACCATAGAGGCTGTTGGCCAACTTCCTTAGGGAATAAGGTAAACTAATGAAAACCTTATATAAAAGTTAGCTGACAAGTACTGGTAGCATCGGGACAAGGTGTGCTGTAAATAAAGAGGAAAAATATACCACAGAATGTTCCTTATTAAAATGATAAAAACAGGAGGGAGCCACTTCTCAGAAGCGGAAGAAGTTTACAGCTTGATATCAGGAGTTCTTATGTTGCGACATAGGTGGTCTTTGATTACAACAGTTCATTTAGTGACCGTTCAAAGTTACAACAGCACTGAAAAATGGCATTCCCCATGATCATGTGATCCAATTTTAAAAGCTTGGCAACCAGTTCATACCTATGATTGTTGCTGTGTCCCCAAGATCATGGGATCACCTTTTGCAAGCTTTTGACAAGCAAAAAGGTGTATTTTCAGTGTAAAATCAAGGGTTGCTTTACTGGTCATTTTCCATGAATGTCATCATCCCTCAAGCACAGGGGTCCCCAAAACGTGGTCCCTGGACTGGCACCGGGCCATGACATGCCAGAAACAGGTCCACGCAAACAAGCAAAGCCCCATCCATAGGATGCTGGTAGCACACGAAACCACACTTCTTCTGATCCATGGAAAAATCTCTCTCCATGGAACCGGACCCTGGTGCCCAAAAGGTTGGGGGCCATTGCTTTACAAGTTCTTTCCCGCAACCTATATCATCTAAATCTTTATATTTTATATTTTGTACCAATTTTAGATTCCTTTTTAAAATTCTGCTTTCCCTAGGTATTGCTCTATCTATAAAAAAATTTACTCTTTTCAATTATTTTCAAATCTGAGGTAGTACGTTCTAGATCAGTGTTTCCCAAACTTGACAATTTTAAGGCATGAGGACTTAAATTTAAGGCATGAGGACTTAAATTCCACGCTGGCTGTGGAATTCTGGGAGTTGAAGTCCTCATGCCTTAAAATTGTCAAGTTTGGGAAACACTGATCTAGATGGTGATCAATTTGTACGCAAAAATCTCATAAATGTTTAATATAATCCTTTGGAAATAATGTTTTCAATTTTGAGATGATACCACACTTGCGAAAGTCCAAAATTGTAATTTTGCACAGATGCCAGTAGATATAATGCATGCTCTATCCCTGACATTGTTTACAGTCAGTCTGAATAATTATTTTGCATCTAATTACATGATCCATGGTTTTGTTTTCTTTACAAAGTCTACATATGCTATTGTTTGATACACAGTGAATCCATAATTTCATCACATTTGTAATGCTTATTCTTGGATGACAAAAATAATCCTTCCATTTCCTCCTTGATGGTGATAGTTATTGCCAGCTCTCGATCTTGTCCTCTTTATTTTAAATTGCTTTTATACACTTGCCATGTAATAGTTTAGTTTTCCAATTTTCTACATGGTTTTCCAACAATTCACTTTTTCACTGTCTACTTAAAACAATTCTCCATTCTCCACACAGGTTTGCTAGCAACTTTTCATTTTTGAAAAGTTCACACTTTGGCTATGCCACCAACAAAATAATTTCTAAAAAATGTTGAAGAAAAATATTTTTTACTGGCACATGGCACATTTTCATTTTTGGGGGGGACGGGAAAGGATTCAGCAGAGGGAATCACATATCACAATATGTCACTGTGATGACAGTGATGGCGAACCTTTTAGAGACTGAGTGCCCAAACTGCAACCATAAAGCCACTTATGCATCGTTGAGTGCCGGGTGGGTGTGGCCAATTGGTTGGGCATGGCCCATTGGGTGGGCGTGGCCCATTGGGTGGGCATGGCTGCGGTAGTAATGGCAGACTGGGTGGGACTAAAAAGTTCAATCAATCAATTCCAACTTTGCAAGATCTTTTTTTCCCCCGCAAAACATTGAAATTGACTGAACCTTTTTTTTTGCTCATAGCGGCGGAGGCCTAAAACAAAAAGGTTTTATAAAACCCAGCTGAAGGCCTAGGACTGGGGCGATGGCATGCATGCCCACAGAGAGGGCTCTGAGTGCCGCCTCTGGCACCCGTGCCATAGGTTCGCCACCACTGTCATAGGGCCTAGTTACTTGAGACACTTTCTATCTCTCCTAACATCTGCCCAGCCAAGTTGATCTGGCAGGGGTTGATGTGCTCCAGCTCCTTTGATTAAGAAATGCCATTGATGGAGACCACAGAAACATGTATCTTCTATAGCAGTGTGTGCCCTCTACAATGAGGCTTCCTTTGAGGTTAAAGCACCAGAAGGCAGTACAAGAAGTAACAGACGGAAATGAATCAAGGAGAGAACCAACCTAGAGCCAAGGAGAAATTTCCTGACAGTGAGAAAAATTAACTAGTGGAATGGCTTGCCTTCAGAAATTGTGGGTGCTCCAACACTGTTTTTTTTTTTTTTTTTAAAAAGAATAGATTGGACAGCTATTTGTCCAGAATGCTATAGGGTCTCCTGCTTGAGCAGGGGATTGGACTAGAAGATCTCCAAGGTGCTAGGAAGGATGGAAGGAAGGAAGGAAGGAAGGAAGGAAGGAAGGAAGGAAGGAAGGAAGGAAAGGAGGGAGGGAGGGAGGGAGGGAGGGAGGGAGGAAGGAAGGAAAGAAGGAAGGGAGCGAGCGAGCGAGCGAGCAAGCAAGCGAGCAAGCAAGCAAGCAAGCAAGGTAAATTCTATCCTATGTTTGTTAAATTAATAACTCAGCATTAGCATTACCATTAAGAATATTTGGGCAGTTTCTAGTATACTTTTTTAAAGATAGAAACTAACAGTGACACACAGCTGTAGAAGTGAAGTAGATATGGAAAGAATATGGCAGGATTTATATCTCTTCAGTTGCCAGGATCCCTCCTTATTTATGGCAGCAGGGTGGATCCAAGGGTAAAACATGGTCAACAAGAGAGTTTCCAAACAGCGTTGACAAAGGCTGGTTACAAAAGGAAAAATAAAATGTATCTATGAGTCCTGTAGAAATAAAAATTGGCAGCTGATTGGGGTTTCATGCCATGGGTCTCAATTTGACAGCAATTTCTTCCCCAGTTTAAAAGGGAAAAAAACAACAAACCTGATTTTATTTTATTGATGTCAAAAGTCAATTGAAATTTAACTGGATTAAACTGAAAATTTTGTAGCCATGAGTGTAATCATTTTTGTCATATTAACAATTTGGCAACAGCTTTTGGAGGTTTTAGGAGCTAGGCCAAATCCTGTGTGGGGCTTTTGCTGCAACACCTGTGCTTTAAAATTTAAAGAATGCACAAAAAAGAAGTAAGGGAAAAAATTGAAAATGGCCTGGAAGGAAATTCATATTTAATATTCTCTTGATTCTCCCTCTCTCTCTCCACAGGTCACTGGGCACATTGGTATTTTAATTACTTCTTGCCTATTATGAAGCATCCTGTTTCCTTTGTGCTAATAGTCTGGCTTCAGCCTATCAGAAATAAATGCATATTGCAATTTTCACATTACAGTAATGGGTTTATTCAGATATCTGACTTTTAAGAATGCAGCCCTGCATTTTAAATAACCATAAATTAGTAAATTCCTTGAAGTCTCAGAAACTTCAAAAGCTTCGCATTTATATTGTTACGTGTTTCAAAAACTTTAGTTCAGCATGACGGCATTTATTTAGGGTAGATGTAATGCGAGTTACTAAGCAATCAGAATTAATTAATTTTCCTAATTACCTTGCAATGGATAATTTTATGGAGAAATTTTCCATCCTGTGATGAAGACTGTGCGTGGCAAAATACAAATTTGTCTATCCTATATGAGCAATACATGAAACACACAGCAGGTCAGGACAGTCTTCCTCACAAGGTAGTGGTGGTGGTGAGAACAAAATGAAAGAAGATAGTAAGTAAATAAACTAGAAGTGGTAGAGAAAAGGCAGGATATAAATAAAAATACAATAAATGAAATTTGGCCTTTGGAGATGGACATATATTGAAATGAATGAAAGTAGCCAACTGGAGTACTCTTCATTAAGTAAGGGTAAAGATAAGGGTTCCCCTGTCCGGTCAGGTCCAACTCTAGGGCATGTTGTTCATCTCCATTTCTTAGCATTGTCTGAAGACACTTCTGTGGTCATATGGCCAGCATGACTATATGCCGAGGTACATAGAATGTTGTTACCTTCCCACCGAAGTGGTACCTATTTATCTACGCGCATTTGCATGCTTTCGAACTGCTAGATGGGCAGGAGCTGGAGCAAAAACAGGAGCTCACTCCATCGTATGGTGCTTGGATCTTAAATCTGGGCTGTCAGTTTTTCAGATTTTCTATTATCTGAACAATACTGGATTAATCAACATTTGATTAGGAGGGCTTCTACACAGCCTCATACTCTGTGCCAGTTTCCTAGATATTCCTAGAATTTCTAGGTAAGGAATTCTATGCATAGACACTCATGACCTAGTCATTTCCAAATTGGGTTACTGTAATGGGGTCTACATGAGATGCCCTTGAAGAATATCTCGAAGTTTCGACTGGGGCAGATTTAAGCAGTGCAGGCAATTTTTGTCTGTCTTTAGGAGGCATTTGTGGGCACCATCTATAAAAGACCTATGTTTGATCTACTGTGGCCCCCATCTTATGGATGATTTTAACCCCACCCAAAAGTGAGGTTGGCTCTATTTCTATTAATATTTAGGAAGTTTCTCAAGACCTGGTTATGTAATCAGACTTGGCAGGAGGCTCCAGGGATTTTAAGTTTTATTTATTTATTTGTTTGTTTATTTGTTTATTTTATTAAGGTTTATATACTTTACTTTTTAATAACGTGTTTTAATTTTTAATGGGGATTGTTCATATTTTTTATAATGACTGCTTTTATAATAACCATATTTATATTATTGTTTTATTTGATTATTGCTTTATTTGATTTATTTGATTTGATCTCTGGTGTGATGGGCGGGAATATAAATTCCATCAATAAATAAAATAAAGTTTGAGAAACTTTTTGAGTAAAAAAGTTAAAAAAAGTAAAAAAAAATCTCACACAAGCAGCTGTTCTTCAGACTCATCACTAAAATACTTTAAGGACTTTTTTTTTTAAAAAAAGAGTTTGCTAGAAAGTTTATAACTAAGCGTTTGCTGGAAACTTTTCAAGCTCATTGGGAGAGTTTTGGAGAGATGGAATTAAAGACTTGTGAAATCAACCCAAGCCTTTTCTCCTTTTCTCTCTCTTTTTCACTCTTTCTGACTCTCATCTACTGTTTACTAGCCTGGCAGCAACGACAGTAATGCTGTATTAACAGAACACATCAGATTAGTCATGGACTGCGTCTCGGGATTATGAATGTTTACGCTGACAAACATTTGAGTTTACTTATGCAGGTGGATGGAAGATACAGACTGAACAGGCAATGCTGTGAACAGAGACAAGAAAAAATTGCTATATTTCTTTCTCTTTCCCATTCTGATGTCCCATCTCTTTTTTCTCTCCCTCCTGTTCAGAATACAGGAAAGAACAAGTAGATCTCTATTTCTGCTTGTCAAGTGGGCCCCAAACCATATCCTGATCATCATCATGAAGGCAGACTAGTAACTGCAAACTATAACATAAAGAGAATTTCTTTCACATTCCTGATTTGTTCTCTGTTCTGTAAAACCTACTTTACTTTAAACAAAAGAACAGTGGAAGGACTTCTGAAGAGCCTTTTCTGTGGTGGCACCCATTCTTTGGAACATCATACCTCCAGAGATTAGACTGGCCCCTGGTTTTTCATAAGGCCTTATAGACTCCCATGGACTTGGGAAGTTCAGTAGTTATTCTGATGTTGTTGGTGGCTTCTGATTGTGGTGCATGGTTTTATATGTTTTTTTTTTCCAAATCACTCTTTGTTCTTTTGTTCTAGTTTTTGAAGCTATCCAGAATCATCTATTTGAATCATGTATTTTTACTGCAATGGAATATTTTGGGCAGAGATGAATCTACAGGTGGCTTGGAATGGCTGGATTGCTTCTCCATGAAATCGTATCATTGTCATAACTTGAACACAGAAATGTAATTCATTAAGAAGACAGTCACTCATGGCTACATTTAGCTCTGATGGGACCCTAAGCTATGGGGAGCCATAGAAGCTGTACTTGGCAAGTGCTAATGGAGAAAGGGGATCAACTTAAGGGGATCAACCTGTTCTCCAAAGGCAGGACAAACACAATTGATGGAAACTAATCAAGAAGAGAATCAACTTAAAACTTAAGGAGACATTTCCTGACAGTGAGAATAACTAATCAGTGGAACGGCTTCCCTCCAGAAGTTATGGGTACTCCATCATTGGAGGTTTTAAAAAAGATTGGACAGCGATTTTTCTGAAATGCTATAGAATCTCTTGCTTAAGGAGGGAGTTGGACTAGAAGACCTCCAAGGTCCCTTCCAACTCTGTTATTCTGAGAATGGGGCTAGATAGTCACTGAACTTGGTGTGAATGCCACCAAGGTGCCCAATAAACCAGTGGTGAGAAAAGCCCCCTTTGAACAGAAGCTGTGGATTTGTACAGAGACAATGTTTGATCAGTTACTAAGGATCATGTAATTTGGTGTTTAATCTATGAAGAGTTTCATATATTATATTATAATAAAACTATAGCAAATTTAAAAACACTTTTTAAGAGACCCCCTTCAGATTGTAAGGCCCTACTTTGTATATGCATATATCTGGCTCTTTGGCTAGCTCAGATGCCTTCTGAGCAACATTTTCTGTCTGCAAGGATTTTTTTTTTTTGGCACGGAGAAACACCCCATATGTGAATTGAATACCTCTAGCACTGATCTGGCATCCCAATGAGAGCTCAGCTTCAAACATCAAGATGATTGGATTCAGATGGATAGGATTTTATAAGAAGGAAGCCTTTTTGGAGCAAGCATTACAACACAGCTAACTTGGCTTGCACTTCCAATTTACCATCCCACAGCCACTTTTTGTAAGTATTTAGAGTTTCTTTAGGGCAAGCAATGGATAATTATTAGTTTTAGCAACTAAATATGCAGAGGAGAAATGCTGAATATATATTCTGGCCAGTCAAGAACACATACATATTAATTAATTAAGGAACATATTAGATTCACAGATAATTCCAAGCCATAGTTTGTTTCAACTATGCTTTGTAGAATACACTACAGTGGCTGCCTTCATACAACAAGTTAACCCATCTAATTACAGTATGATATGCAGACAGTCCTTGACTTTCAACCAATTGTTTAGCACCTGTTCAAAGTTACAATGGCTCTGGAAAAAGTTACTTATGTCCAGTCCTCACGCTTATGACTGTTGCAATATTCCAACTGTCAGATGATCAAAATTCAAGCACTTGGCACCCGGCTTGTGTTTATGATAGGTGCAAATGTCCCTGGTCATGTGACCACCATTTACGATCTTCCCAGCAGGCTTCTGACAAACAAAGTCAATGAGGGAAGCCAGATTTGCTTAATGATCATGTGATTCATTTAACAACAGCAAAGATTCAGTTTAACAACCATATCACAGATCACTTAATCCTGCTTAGCAATAGAAATTCTGGTCCCCAAAGTGATCGTAATGTAACATGATATGCAAACTGCATTGGTAGCTGGAAGGAAATACCTGCACATTTTGTTGAGACCCAACAGGTTAGAATTTATCAGCCCTTTCAATGCAAAATGGTAAATCCCCTGCCCTTCAAAAGGAAGGATGGGTTACAAAATACAGTCAAGAGAGAACTGGGAATGTCGTTCTAAAAGCTGGTCCCTTTAAAAAGGGAGTTTTCTACTGAGATGCCTTCTACTAATCACCATTGTATAAAATGAACATTAAGAAGAAATGTCCAAAAGATGCTTTTTCAAGAGGCAACAGGCCTGTCTTATTTTTCTTTGAAGATGTTTTGCTTTTCATCCAAGAAGCTTCTTCAGCTCTGAATGGATGGTGGGGAATGGAAGGATTTTTATTCCTTGCAGAAAGCTGGTCATTTGCATTCTTTTAGAGCAGGGATGTCAAACTGCCGGCCTGCGGGTCGGATACGTCATGGCAAAACCGTGCCCATCTCATTGCCGGCAATGGCAAAAAAGTCACGACACATCATGTGACGTTGAGAGTTTGACACCCTGGTTTTAGAGAGTCATTGAGGCCACTTGGAAGCTTATCTGTGTCATCAGGGTCACCTGAGTAGTGCAAACGGGTGTGGAGCCTTGTTGGAACTGCTGATAGGACTGTGTTGTAGACTGGTGATAGATGATGTCGTATCCCTCCCCCTCTGTTGAGAAAGGGCTGTTCAAATTTGACATAGATGGCCTCATTAACCTGTCTTTCAAACCAATGGTCTTTTTTGTCCAAAATGTGGACTTTGCTGTCTTCAAAAGAGTGGCCTTTGTCTTTCAAATGCAGATGGACTTCACTGTTTGCAAGGAATACAAATCCTTCCATTCCCCACCATCCAGTCAGAGTTGGAAAAGCTTCTTGGATAAGAAGTGAAATGTCTTCAAAAAAAAAAAAATAAGAAAGTACAGTTGCCTCTTGAAAAAGCACCTTTGGGACAACCATGACCTTGTTGACTGAGAATCTCCAGAGACATTAAGAAGAAATATAGCTCTTAATATAATCGACTTGAAAAAATTTCACCAAATGCTATTCCTTATGTACTAACAACTAGTTCTTCCCAAAGAAAATTTGGATGAAAAAAGCCAGCTTTCAAGCTCAACAAGTAATCACAGAATATTGGCCTATACCAGGATGACAAATCAAATTGCATTTTTTCAGTGGATAGTTTGAGAGAAAAGAAAGTAATTTGATATCATACAATCTCAAATCAAAGTGAGGTAGATGGAAAATTGCCATTAAGAGAAATGATAAAGTACTTTTGAATTATATTTTAATTAACAGAGGTGATGTTTTGAAAGCATTAACTAATACTATAAACTGGGTGAGTGTGATGACCTGTGTGCAATTCTATGAAGAAACATTTTTACAAGAAGTGTCAACTGAAAGTCACAGATGGTGTAAGATATTACCCGTGTAGAGAGGTGTGGTAAGACAACCGTTTGTGTGAACTTCTCCTTTTTCCTTGTGTAGCCTCAAGATATAAACTTCTCTGTTTTAGTGTGTTAAAGGTAGATAAGAAGTCATCCATTAGGTTAAGCGTGGGCGGCAAACTGTATAAAATTGACACCCTGGGAGTAACTCAGGGTTCAGAAATTGTCATGCTAATGCTCTGAACCATTGTGCACAAATAAAGCCTGTTTTCTCCAATCCTTCGTGGTCTTGTCTTCTGATGTAAGTATTGTGGTTTTCCACAACAAAAGGAACTTCCATTGCCACTAAGACAGGTAGAACTATTTATGTATATTTATATTTGTTTATTCATCAAAGGGAAATTACAAATTTGAACGAGCAAAATAAAAAAATTAAAATGTGACAGGGTAAGATATTCTAGAGTCTGACAACTCCACTACAAAAATTGGATTATTTTAAAATAGAGTTTAGAGCAGATTACATTTAAAGCAGTTATTTGCCTGCATTACATTATGATTAAAGCTAAAAAAGTCATTTACAGGTAAGAATGGTACTAAGTACCATTTTGTATGCAATACGTAAGTGTGACTATAAGTGTTGCAGTTCTAAGCTATCCACACCAAAAATTTCAATATATTCAGTATATTATGAATAGAATTAATACATCGCTCCTTCTGTCACATTAGAAATTACTTTGTAAAAGTCATGTGGTGGAAAGGCTTCAAAGCTCTACCCGAAACTTTTGGGACAGTATGTTGTACAGACAGAGAAACCAATTTTTATCTAAAACACAGGTACATTCTTTTGAATATATTTGTGTTTTCAAGTACAGACTAAGAGTATCACATCAGTGCAAATAGGATGGCTAAAAACAAAATGAAAAGCAAAATAAAGCAGTGCCTCCTATTATAGCAATAACTTGATAGAATGCAAACGACG
Organism: Crotalus tigris; assembly: GCF_016545835.1. Lineage (NCBI taxonomy): Eukaryota > Metazoa > Chordata > Lepidosauria > Squamata > Viperidae > Crotalus > Crotalus tigris. Next base: position 1,086,211 of record NW_024097149.1, on the reverse strand, counting down.
TCTACAGATAAAACACAATTCTGCATAAAATTTAGCTTTTCATCTTTTCATCAGATAATCAGACAGTCTCACATTTAATGCTGAGACCTGCTATGGCTCCTATTCACAGAGATGAATAAGTGAATTTAAGAGAAGCATTATAGCACGGAGTGTATAAGAAAAAGATACTGTACTGTACATCAAAATGGGAGAAAGGATCACAAAGCATTGTAAATGAGAAAGATTTGCCTATTTATGATTCCTGTTCCTTAGGTAACCTGTGCTGAAATGAAGTCTACTCTTTGGTTTCCTTATCGCAGGTCTATCTCATTCACTCAGGATTGAAAGAAGTTGTGGTCTCTAGGAAACTTTGGACATGATGTCATTAACAAAGTTCCCCAGTTTGTAAACAATATTCTGAAACAATAAGTAGGTACCATAAATACAAAGAAATGGTGATTAGACTGGCACTAGGGCCCCGGAGAGACTGGAACTTTGCAGATACAGTACAGTAATGCAGGTCTTGACATGTTCCTCTTTGGCATGAAACAATTGAAAAAAGAAATCCACCTCAGATAGATCCAATCAAAGAAACTCTTAGGATGCTGTCAGAATACAAAAAACAAAACAAACAAAAACAAACAAACAAAAAAAAAAACCCAACCCCCCCCCCCAAAAAAAACCACACCTTCACAAATTCTCCTTTGCCTTACAAAAAAGGAAAAATGCATACACATATGCCTAAATCCAAATCTCCAGCCTTCAATTTTGTGTCCGGAACTGTGGGGTTCATAACCCATAATCAAAAAAAGGAAGAAAGAGAGAGAGAGAGAGAGAGAGAGAGAGAGAGAGAGAGAGAGAGAGAGAGAGAGAGAGAGAGAGAGAGAGAGAGAGAGAGAGAGAGAGAGAAGCAAATGCAACTCCAGATATTGTCTAACAATGATTTCAGCTGGACAGCAACCCCTGAAGGATTAAGGATTGCTGGTTAAAGATTCTGGTTACTTACAGATCAGAACTCTGAAAATAAGAGAGAAAGCGAGAAAGAGCAGAATTCAGCTGGCTACTTCAGTGCCCTGCCACAGCCAGTGGATATGGACTGTACGCACACACTTCACCATTGTCCTCAAAGTGTCCTCACAAAAAGAAGGTGCTGCTGGCTTCTGAGGAAGCTACAACGCCACAAAGTTGAAAACCTGAATTATAATTTGTTACTTTTGCTGGGTACTCTGAGAGAATCTTTTCTCTCCTCCTCCCTCCACCTCAGCCTGACCCATGTGTGATGTGGAGAACAGGCAGCATTAGATCGAAAGAAAGGAAGAACTCCACTACCAAAAGAATAGAGTAAACAATAAATTCCTAAAATAATATTAACTAGCGGCATCTGGAGTTTTTCTGCCTGTCTTCTTTTATGAAACTGCCTCTGTCGGAGAGTCAGTCTCCCATAAAGCCGAAGAAATACAGGCTGTTATGTTCACCAAAGTGAAGGGGACAAAAGGAAGTAGAACTCCCTCCCTCCCTTTGAGTAGTTTGGCAATCCTTTTTTTTTTACTAACAGAGTCAAAAACATGTAACGAAGAAGAAAAAAAACCCGCACACATCATTCACATATATCAGACATATCAAACACAAGGCTCGAGGGCTGGATGCGGCCCATGAAGTGATTTCGTGTGGCCTGCGAAGCCATCCTGGAAACAGTGAGGGAAAGGCCCCCGCTGCCTTGGCCCTGGCCCAGGTCAGCCGGGAGCCAATGTACAATTTTGTGGTGGCCATCTTGGCACTTGACCCAGTGGACCATGCCTTGGCACTTGCCCCGGTCCCATTCCCTTCTGCCAGAGACCCTCAGATTTGTCCTACTCCTGCCCAGGCCCCCACAGGCACCCTTGACGCAAATGATGTAGAGCTGACCATGCCCACCCAGTAGGCCACACACACTCCATCCACACCCACCCAGTAGGCTGCACCCACTGGCCACCCCCCCCCCAGGGCAACCGCAATGCTGATGCGGCCCTCAGTGAAATTGAGTTTGATACCCCTGACATATATCCTCATTAAATTTGTGCAAGAGCACCATACATAATTTTTTTTTCTCCTTCTTCTATGTTTCTGTGACATACTGCATTTCCCTGAAAATAAGACCCAACTGGACAATAAGCCCTAGCGTGATTTTTCAGGACGCTCGTAATATAAGCCTCACCAAAAATAAGCCCCAGTTAAGATCGTCAGTCAGCTGGATCCATTTAGTAGCGTATTTCCCTGAAAATAAGACCTAACTGGAAAATAAGCTCTAATATATCTTTTGGAGCAAAAGTTAATATAAGACCCAGTCTTATTTTCAGGGAAACTTGATAATTTCTAAAGGAAATTCTCAGCGAAATGAATGAGCAGTGATTAAAAAAAAATTAAGTTGGATTGGTTTTTCTGTTTGCTCTCACCTTCTCTCACCTCCCTTCCTCTTCTGCCCCAATAAGGACAGATTTTTAATCTACCATTGATTTTGATCAGTGACATTTTACCAAGCTATGACATTTTAAGTTTAAGAATCTTTGCTGTTTTTCTTTGCATTCTTTCCAGTTTCAGTTATCCTTCTTATATCTTTGGCAATGCAAACTGGAACCAGATGTGGTCTAAATCAACAAAGCATAGAGTGACACTATCGCTTCCTGTGATCACAACATTATGTTTTTGTTGGTACAATCCAAGATAGTATTGGCTCTTTTGGCAGTTGTGGCATGTTGCTGGCTTAGGCTTAATATAATGCAGTATCTACCAGGATATCCAGATATTTCTCACAAATATTAATGCCAGGCTATTAATGCTAGGGTAGGTACATCCTATTTTGTGCTTGACCATATAGTACTAGAGTGAAGAACCTCATCTTTTGTTGGGTAGAACCCTATGTTCAAGTCTATCAAGAACCTTCTGGGGGCTAGCAATCTCCCCCCTCACACTGATGATGTTACCTAGCTTGATAATGAAACATCTGCAAGAAAACAAACAAGCTCAGAGAGCATCAAGGACCCTACAATCTACACTCTCCCTACCACAGATTCCACACCATATTCTGTGGACAAAATCATAGATTATAAAAGCAGTGGATAGATTCACACAATGGTTAAATGATTAAGGTGCTGGTCTAGAAACCAGGATACTCTGAGTTCCAGTTCTGACTTATTCATGAAAGACAGCTGTGTGACTTTGGGCCAGTCCCTCTCTCTCAGTCCAACCCACTCAAGGGTTGCTATTGTGGGGAACAGAACAGAACGGAATAGAATAGAATAGAATAGAATAGAATAGAATAGAATAGAATAGAATAACAGAGTTGGAAGGAACCTTGGAGATCTTCTAGTCCAGCTCCCTCCTTAAGCAGGAAACCCTATACCATTTCAGACAAATGGTTGTCCAATCTTTTCTTTAAAACGTACAACGTTGGAGCATTCATACCTTCTGGATGCAAGTTGTTCCACTGATTAATTGTTCTAACTGTCAGGTTCATACACTGAAACCAAACAAACTACATTATGAGTTAGGATGATGTATGAGCTAAGCCCAGGAATTCTCTGGAACTTAAACAGAAAATGTACTCTACCAAGTCATGGGTGAGTGCAAACCACTATTTCAGGGTTGCAACAGTGGATACAAGAAGTCTTTATTTAATTTAAAGAAGACATTTAAGATTCAATGAGGGCATAATTCAATTTGAGATTGTGATTCAACATCTGAAGGCAAACTGATTCAATTTGACTCTTAAAGCACTTTGAGATGCAATAAAAAAAATTATTAGCTTTAATGCAGAAGCATTACAAACCTGCAGCCGCTTCAATTTTTTTTTCTCCAGAAAATGGTTTTAAAAGAGGAGGAATGATAGGTGCATTAAACAACATCACCCATTACATTTCAGCAGAATATCTTCAGGGACTTTACTGAAGTTTTGAAATATTCCTCTTAGATCAGCGGTTCTCAACATTTGTGTGACGGCGACCCCCGTCACACAAACGTTATGCGCATGCGCGGCGTGGCGCGCATGCATGGCGCCCCCATGCGCGGCACGCATGCGCGGCACCGCCCATGCATGGCACGCACGCATGGCGCCCCATGCGTGGTGCGCATGCACGGTGGTGCCCCCATGCGTGGTGCGCATGCGTGGTGGCGCCCCCATGCGCGGTGCGCATGCGCGGTGGTGCCCCCGGAGGGGAGAAAATGGCGGATTGCCGCCTTTGGCGACCCCCGAAAAATGGTCGATCGACCCCAAATGGGGTCGTGACCCATAGGTTGAGAACCGCTGTCTTAGATGTTTGGTGGTAGGGGAGAATGAAAAACAAACAACACAAAGACCTCCGAAATGATCAAACCCAAAACACGAGTTGAACCAATGAAGCAAGTGTCCTTTACCAACTTAAAATAATTTTTAAAAATCTTTTAAAACTGTTTAAAAAGTAAGTTTCTACTTTTCCACCTCCTTTTTAAGATGCCTTGTTGAATGCCCTAAACATTACCCACTAACATGCCCTTGAAAGGTGGCTTAGCTTTCCTAGCTTTCTGATCCCTGAGTTTTCAAAATTTCTAGGAGGGTTAATGGTTGACAAACTTGATTCTACCTTCAGCTTCACTGATAGGACCCCATAATCATGATCAGTAGGATCCTAATGATTATGATTTCCTGGCAAAATTAGTTAACTAACATTGATTGCTATTAGAACTAGCTAAGTTAATGATCAAATTAAAACTCACAGCAAGCTTAGTGGGTGGCATACTCAGTAAGGTCTAGTGTTAAGGCACCAGGTTAGAAATCAGAGGACCATGAGTTCAAGTCCTGCCTTAGCCATGAAAGGCAGCTGGGTGACTTTGTACCTCTCCCTCAACCCAAATCACAGGGTTGTTGCTGTAGGGCAAAATAGGAGGAAGAAGGTGTGTTGGATATGTTTGTTTTCTTGAGATATCTATAAAAATAACAAAGGCAGGATACAAAACAAACAAACAAATTATATTAGTTGAGATACAATGCCACAGAGAAAGTCTGGTACCAAAAAAATAACATTCATTGCCTTATGCAACCTACATGAATAATTTGGCCCAATACCCTATAAGTATTAGCTTGGCACCATTCACCAGAGCCCAAAGCCTTCGATTTGTTTTGATCATGCAGAATTTGAAATCAGATTTGACTCAAGGCTACGTGCCAGGCTCATCTGCCCATACTCAGAGTGCTGAAACTGAATTGAATGCCAGGTGTTTTGGCAGGAGTAGCACGGAAGTTGTCAAGTGCAAGAAATCAGGAGCCAAGGCGGTTCAAATGAACACAGGTCTGAGCAGGCGGTTGGACTAGATGACTTCCAAGGTTCTTTCCAACTTTATTATTATTATTATGTATGAGTCAACACTGCTAACATCGGATGTTTTTGCTTTGACAACAGTTAGAGATGCAACCATTTTCTTCTTATGTTTTACTTTTAGAGTTAGATGATGCTAGGGGAGAGGAATGTGCATGAGAATTAGATAGACATAATAATACTGGACTTACTGTGGGAACCAAGGTTAATGAAATAAGAGATGATAAGAATTGGCGGGCTGGAGAATTGGAGGGAGAGCCTGAATTTCAAACTAATTGGAGAGTGTGATTTATGACAGTTAACTGGAGGAGGGAATTGTGCTTTGATACTATGTGCTCAGGGGAGGGGAATCCAGTTTTTGGCTTCGACTGTGTTAGTGCCGATGCTATGCTACTCAAGTAAAGATTCTTTAAGGTAAACAATGCCTTGAAGTTCTCTGAAGAATTTCATCTGTTGGAACCATGACCATATGTTGTACTGTCTGCTTTAGAGCACCACAGCGGCATTCTGAAGAGGAGAGGTTTCTCCATTTATGGAGGAGACTAGTTCACCTGCCATATTGAGTCCTGATTCTCTGGAGATTCTGAGGAAAAGAATTTGTAAAAAAATTCAGGGAGGAAGGGAATCTCGCCAGTACCATACCTGATTGTCAGCTTTCTAGCAGAAATATGTTTTTTTTTCTCCATGATCTGTTTATTGATTGAGAGCCACCCAGACTTCATTATAAGATGGGTGGCTCTAATAATAATAATAATAATAATAATAATAATAATAATAATAATAATAAAGTTGGAAGGGACCTTGGACGTCATCAAGTCCAACCCCCTGCTCAGGCAGGAAACCCTATATCATTTCAGATAAATGGCTGTCCAGTCTCTTCTTTAAAACTTCCAGTGTTGGAGCATTCACCGCTTCTAGAGGCAGGTTGTTCCACTGATTAATTGTTCTAACTGTCAGACAATTTCTCCTTAGTTCTAGGTTGCTTTTCTCTTTGGTTAGTTTTCATCTGTTGCGTCTTGTCCTTTCTTCAGGCACTTTGGAGAATAGCTTGATTCCCTCTTCTTTGTGGCAGCCCCTGAGATATTGGAACACTGCTATCATGTCCCCCCTTGTCCTTCTCTTCATTAATCTAGACATTCCCAATTCCAGCAACCGTTCCTTGTATGTTTTAGCCTCCAGTCCCCTGATCATCTTTGTTGCTCTTCTCTGTACTCTTTCTAGAATCTCAACATCTTTTTTACATCATGGTGACCAAAACTGGATGCAGTATTCCAAGTGTGGCCTTACCAAGGCATTGTAAAGTGGTATTAACACTTCACGGGATCTTGATTCTAGGTTTTAAATGCTTTAAATTAATTAATTAAATGTTTATAAAAACAATTAAAGAACTCTATGCCTGCACAATTTCAACCTTTTAATTTCTCTCAATGTTTTACTTTCAGAACCTTTAACCCATCTTTACTCCCATGTTCACTAATATATTGGCCAAGGTAGATAAGAGTGGTGTCTATCGCATTTAGCTGAAGCTTCAAGCAACGTATGATTTGAATAAATTAACTCCAGCCGATGTAGGACTGCCTCTGCTATTATACTTGAGATGGGTGATCCCATTAAAGAGACGCTCAAGTTGGAGCGATATGAACAAAGCGAAAACCAAAAAAAAGGGGGGAGCAGAGAACAGCAACTCCAAAAAGCATTGATGACGCAGCGGATGGTTACAGAAACATGAGAAGGATGATCGAAAGAAAAAAGGGGGAGGAAACAAACAGCAAGCCTGAGACTCAATAGAGTGGAAGTAAACAACTGGACACATACGAAGGAAGCGAATGGCCAAAAAAGGGGGGAAAGGAAAATGGCAACTTTGGGAACCAGTGGTGGGATAATAGACAACGGTGTACGTATGAAGGGGGAGATTGGAGGAAGAGAGGTGAATAACAGAATTGCAACCTTAAAAAACATCAAGAAAACAGCCAATGCGCGTCACCTAGGTATTAAACAATTAGGATTATTGGATGGTCCGATGACTAGGTCCAGGAGCCGTGTGCAAAACCAGCCAGTGTTATAAATAGAGACTCCCATTGACCTATTCTTAAGCTCTGATGATGTCGGTAGTGCTGACTGATGAAAGCTCAGCATTTTATTAAATGATTTTTAGTTTAATTTTATCCTGGTGTTCGCATTTATTTGTTTTACTGTATGGCTTTACCCAGGATTCGATTTTTTAATGAAATTAGAGATAAATAAATTTGTCATTTACATGGAATATAAAGTTTCAGTTCAGTTTTGCAGCTTGTTGTAGCTGGCTTCATAAAATGAGAATTAACTAAAAGATCAACTCATTACCATAAATGTTCTTCTCTGGAGGTTATGAATAAAATGATTGTCAGTCTAGGAAAACTCCCTTTAGCTTATACAGTTTGTGCAGTTAGAAAATTGTTCACTGTTTGTTTTATTTTAAAACCTCTTCTAATAGTTATTACCATGATCTCACATGTTAACAATTAACATTTCATAGAGTATCTATGTAAGCAAAATACTTTTTAATGTAACATTTTAAAATTAGAAGATCAATGAACCTGGAAATTGTAGTAGACAGGTATTATGCTTTTATTGCACATAATTAATAAGTTTCAGTCAGGTAAAGTAAAGATAATCTTTCTATTACATTCAATGCTAATAAAATTATCCTCCTAATCTCACAGGATCAAGAGATTACTCGGGAATAACATTGGTTATTTGGTGAGAGAAAATAAATGATATTCCGGGAAATTGACATCATAGCAATAGATATTAAATTAACAACTGAAATATAGTTAAATCCTGGTCAGTATGAAAAGCAGCATGGGATTTTTTTCCAGATCTCATATTTAATGGTCATGCTTAAATCATAACAGGATTTAGAGTGCCCTTGAATATGTTGATCTGCTTCATGAAAAAAAATACTGATTTTTTACTTTCAATTAATTTGTATATTTCAGGAGAGAAAAGAATGAAGTCTGATTTGTGTTTGCAGTGTATTATTATACGATTTCCTTTTCTGTCTTGCTCCTTAAGATCTGACATATGCTCAACTCTTTGAGTGCAAATGCCCAAGTGAGACGGAGGGAGACAACATATTGATAACAAGGAGGCAGTTGCCCTAGCAACAGAAGTCCTATGAAAACATTGCAGGCGTCTTCTGACTCCTGCTCACTTGTCTTTTGCACAGCAGCTGAAGCGAGAGACAGATGTTAAGTCTCAGCATGCCTTTCTTTCTTTCTTTCTTTCTTTCTTTCTTTCTTTCTTTCTTTCTTTCTTTTTTTCTTTCTTTCTTTCTTTCTTTTAAGGCTACAATTCAAGAGCAGGAGGAAGAGATAGGCCATATGCTTGCACACTAATTATTGTTTGCTACCCTTATGCATAACACTTGATGAACTGCCCAAGTAGGAATGGCCACTTAACTATCTTCCTGCAGACAAGACATAAGCACTGTAGACCTCTCTTTCTATAAAGCCGCAATTTTTAAACAGTTCTAGGCTGCCTGAGAAAGCAATTACTAGAAATGTGCCGAGGAAATCATGCAACACAAAGCATAAAATGGATGTAAACTCTCACACATGTGGAAGTTGCAGCCATTACAGAGTGACGGCTGTCACCAGTTGTGTCAGTCTACCTTGCTGAACCTATAAGATGTCATTCAGGGTTGACTCATAATTGATGGCCTCACGCAGGCATCCAGATCATTGCTTTACCTCAGGGGTCTTCAAACATTGCCCTTTTATGACTTGTGGACTTCAACTCCCAGCATTGCTGGCTGAGGAATTCTGGGAGTTGAAGTCCACAAGTCATAAAAGGGCCAAGTTTGAAGACCCCTGCTTTACATCTTCTTGAGGCAAGATGGAAACTTCTACTGATCCAAGGAACATAAGCCAAAGTAATGGGCAGGAAAAACTGTAATGGTATGAGGGGAGGACCTTGAGAGAGAGGGAAAGAACTGCAGCCTAGACAACAGTCTTACAAATGAAATTCGAGTCTGAAGGAGGAAGGATGGTGTAAAAGTGAGGGAGGAGAGAGGCAAGATTCGTTAATGGAGCCTTACAATAAAGATAGAGCTGGAACTTTGGGCTGTGTTTCTTGTCTGGACCAGCTCACAAGGTGAACAATAACATTGAGGAATAGGGACAAGAGTCACAACTAAGACAATGGTTAGATAAAAGAAATCTGGTAGAATATAATTTGAGAAAACATCCCCCCCCCAGTTGTCATGAACATAAAGGGAGGGAAAGGGGAAAAACATTCAGATTGCAAGATTCTGTTATTATAAAAGTAATATTATCTTGCATGTCTTTGGCTTCCAAGTTTGGTCTACTGTGGAGGGCTGACACCAATATTGCAAGTCTCAATTCCCCTGAGGTCAAATTGGCCCCAAGCTTGCTGACCATCCAGAAAACCCTGAACATATGGCTCTGCCATCAGCTAGTGGTGGTGTGGAGCTTATAAAATGCTTATATTATTCCTGAATTGTTTGTGCCTTCCCATTGATAATATGGCTTGTTTTTAATTGTATCAATATGTTAATGCTTGCATGATTTTTTTTATTTTTATTTTCAGGGGATATTGCTTGTGTTTTAATCTTGTAAACCAGCCAGAATGACATATGTAAGATGGGCAGCTATAAAAATCAAATCAAATCAAATCAATTAATCAATAAGTAGCCCTTCCTTTATGGATTGTATAGTAAAACCTAGGTATGACAGTCCAAATATAGGGATGGACAAGCAATATGAGCTTACAATGCTGTAAACAATGTTATGATTTCCTTTATTGAAAAAAAGGAGAGATTTAAAAGGACTACATTGATAGGGATACATTGATAGATGATACGTATCAAGTAGGTATTGAGCTACCAAGGTAAGCATTTTACTCTAGATGATATGCTGATCTACAAATATAGGTGTATAATGTAGTACCAATTTTCTGTTTTAATGTTCGCATTATGAAGGCTGTATTTGATTCCAGAAGATTGTTTTATGTCTATCTAAAAAAAGAAAAATCTGCCATTCACAAAATATAGCAGTTTTCCTAAAATACCTGGTTTGTAATCTAACATATCCCAATATCCTATTTTTAAAGCAATTTCCTCTAATGTTTTTATAGAACAAATTTCCCTCTGTTTTCTTTGACATTCATCACTTGGAGGCAGATATTTTAACTTAAATGGTTTTTTTTAATGCCAGCAATACGTGCTTTTAAAAACACACTGGTATTATATGCTTTGTCACATGCAATTTTCACAAATATATGCTGTTTTTCAATCTTGTTTCTTTCCCAAACATCTGCTGCCACCATATATTTAAGATCAAAAGAAGGCAGATATTACTAGTGAATTCTTTTTAGTTCTATTGTCTACACCATGCTGAGGTTTGTTTTGGAAGATCACTCAGACTTTCCGCCACAGAAATCCACAGCAAATTTTATTTATGTCCTTTTCTACAGAGATAATTGATTTGGTTTTGCCTTCTCTTTGTGAAAGCAAAGTAGTTCAACAACTGCTGCCATGCCAGAATGGAGAGACACTAAGGTGATCTTCTAAATAAGCAGGCATTGGAAGACCTGTTTATGTTTAAGCTCCCAAATCAGACTAACAACAGTTGTAGAATGGAACATCTCTGTAAGAAGTCAAAGACATGAAGCACAATTGCAGAAATGGACGCAAAGAGAACCAAAACTGGTTGTAGCATTCTAGATGTGGTCTTACTAAGCCTTTATAGAGTGGTATTAGCACCTCCCATGATCTTGAATCCCTCTGTTAATGCAACTTAGGATTTCATTGGCTTTTTTGGTTCATATTTAATTGATTGTCTACTAAGACTCCAAAATCCCTCTCACAATTACTGCTATTAATCCTGGTTTCACCCAATCAATATGTATACTTTTGGTTTTTCTTGCCTAAGTCTAAGACTTTACTTTTCTCTACATTGAATTTCATTTTGTTAGATAGGGTCCATTGTTCAAGTCTGTCAAGATCCATCTAGATCTTGAGCCTATTATCTAGGGTGTTGGCTAGTCCTGCTAGCTTAGTATCATCTACAAATCTGATACCTTTCCCTTCTATTCCCTCATCTACGTTGTTTGTGAAGATGTTGAAGTGTACTGGGCCTAGGATGGAACCTTGTGGTACCCCACTGCTTACTTCCCTCCATGTAGATGTAGTACCATTAATAACTACTCACTGAGTAGTTTGTCAGCCAGTTAAAAATCCATCTGATGGTGATGCTGTCTATCTTACATTTTTTAAGCTTTCCAAGAAGTAGGCTGTGATCTACTTTGTTGAATGCCTTGCTGAACTCTAAGTATACTATATCCACAGCATTTCTCTGGTCTACTAATTTAGTTATTTGGTCAAACAATTAAATAAAATTGGTTTGGCATGATCTGTTTTTGACAAACCTTTGCTGACTTCTAGTTATAACTTTGTTTGTTTCTGGATGTTCGCAGATCTGTTTTTGGGTTATCTTTTCCAGTATCTTCCCAGGTTTAGGCTCCCACAGTCTGCAGCTGAGTCAAATAAGTTTTTTCTCCATCTACCCATTTAAAAGTAACACCTCCCCCCCCCTTGAAATGCAGAGGTATGTAGCTGCCAAAATCTCATCCTTGACACTGCCAGGAGTCAACTATAGCTTGAAAGAGTGTTTGTTTTAAATTACAATGACCTAATTTATCTGAAAGAAAGTAATACTGGAAGAATCCCAAAATCATTGGGAAGATTTTGTCAGAGAGGAGAGTGGAAGTCAGATAGTCCTTGACTTACAACCATTTGTTTAGTGACCAAAGTTATGGCAGCACTGACAACACTTACAACCCTTGCAGTATCCCTGTGGTCACATGATCAAAATTCAGACACTTAGCAACTGGCATGTATTTATGACATTTGCAATGTCTCAGGGTCACCTTCTGTAACTTTTTGACAAGTGAAGTCTATGGGGAATGACTTTGTTAAGATTGACTTAACAACTGTGTTACTAAATGGTCATTTGCATTCCTTTAGAACAGGGGTGTCAAACTGCCGGCCTGCGGGCTGAATGCATCACACGGAAGCCACGCCCAACCCATTGTCAGCAATGGCAAAACAGTCCCAATACGTTGTGCGACGTCACGTGACATCGCGAGTTTGACATGTCTGCTTTAGAGAGTCATTTCAAAAGAAACACAAGAAAGTCCACTTGCCTCCTGAGAAGTGGGGGGGGGGAAAGCACCTTTGGGACAACTATACCTGGATGACTGAGAATTTCCATAGACATTTAGCTATGCACTTTGGAATGAACACCCTTCGAATAGTGGGAGAGTATGAATGGGTTTCCAGAAAATATTGCAGACTACAGGAATCATTGGTGCTTCAGTCTGAGATTCAGACAGCGCAGACTCATCCCCAACAGCCTGTGATTGTTTTCAACAGTGAAGGGACACAGGGCAGAAAACATCCTGCAGCCAAGAAGGCTCCATACACACTTGCAACTTCTCAGGTGACTTTGAGGACACAAATGAGAGAATTCAGAGCCCCAGAGAAGGAAATATTAGAAGGGCAGAAAAATATATTTCCTCAAAAGGATTTTTTAAAAGCAGAAACCAACCTTGCCTCCAAGTCTCTGTCCCAAGCAGGAGCTAGCCCTATACAAATGCAAATGTAAAACCATCAAAAAGTTGGAGCCAGAAAACTCAAGAAGACAAAGACCTAAAATCTACATACCTCACCCAAACTCTAAGAATCATTAGCCCAGCCCCAGGGAAGCAAGATATGATAATAGGATTAAATCACAGATATCAAGGCCTAGAAAAGCACACTCAGACTCAGTTCAAAGTACATGCCTCAGGAACAGGAAACTATTCCAAACAAAAGGCTTTCAGAGGGTATAAAAACCTACTCCACATGTGCTCAGTCCTTGATTTCTCTCCTCCTTCCTGCCAGAACCATCTTTCAGTCTGGCTCTTCAATAAACTGTAACCTTCTTCCCAAAGCAGTTGCCATGTTGTTTATTTATCCCCGGCTTGGATGAACCAGGATGAAGACTTTTCTTTCAACACAAGTAAATCTCCAAAATGGTTTCAGTAACTCTCTAAAGGAAGGCAAATGACCGGCTGTCTGCAAGCAATATAAATCCTTCCGCTCCTCGCTATCTAGTCAGAACTGAAGAAGCTTCTTGGATGAGAAGCGAAACATCTTCAAAAAAAACAAGAAAGTCCAGTTGCCTCCTGGGGGGGGGGGGAGAAAGCACCTTTGGGACAACTGTGTTGCTAACTTCACAACTGCAGTGATTCAGTGATTAAGTCCCTTCCAGCTCTGTTGTTCTGTGCTGTTCTGATCCTCTCCATAGAATAGTTACATGTTTCCCATCACAAAATGGGAAGAAATGGTGGACAATTCTCAGGACTTGCAGTCTCCAACCACCACCAAAAGGAACCTGGGACTGATATATACCCTGGGACTAAGGGCTATCCATTATACAGTTTGTACACCCTCATGGCTTAACTAAAATTAATATCCAGGCATCCAAAAGGAAGGTTCAACATTTTATTGGTGGCAGTGAATTCTCTTTCAATAGCTCAAAGCGGGCAAGTTGTATCTCTCAGCAGCTGGAGGGTTTTGGCATCTCCTTGGGCGATTGTGATAAATCTTTGTGACACAATTATTTTGCCTGAATTATGGGAGGCAAAAAGCATTAGTCACCAAATGTCAGAGGCTGCCATATAAAATAAATGTCTGAATCAGAATATACTGCCCAAATCTGTTGTCAAGAGGAGACATCGTCCTTCTCCTAAATTCTCATCCAAATTTTCCAGACAATATCGCTCCCAAGGGATGAATTCTTCCAAAGCTCTTTATGTTTTAAAGTCAAGCCAATATGTACTTTGTTCCCCGGTGGTATAGATTAAGTCAGATGGATCAAGCAAAGATGCAGAAGTGAGGGGAACAGACCAGCCCTCTAAATCCTGATGTAGCCCCCTTTAGCAACAAATCCTATAAGTGTTATAGCACATTTCTTCTCAAGCACATTCAAAGAAAACTCTTCCTCTTGATTTATCCAGCACTTGTTGGTAATGTAAGTGGAAGCAGAGTATCAAACTCTCAGAGAAGATGGTCAATGTGATAACTCCTCTGGCTATAAATCATTTGAGCACTGTAGAGAAAATGCTCACACTATAAAGCTGTTTTGCCTGAGATGTTGTATAAACCCTCCTCTCAAGGACCGTGCAATGCTTTGGCTTTGATCTCCTAAAGGCACTTTAGAGCACGCAGGAGTGTGAATGAAATACCCGGCTGCAACACTTTAAAACAGCCACACTTTTCTAGGATGGCTCTGCACTGGCTGTGTGATCTCAGGAAATGATGCAGCTATTTTACAGGATGCTGAAGACAGGTGTCAAGTTTGCACTCTGAAGCACCTTTTAGAGGCTGAATCCAATCTACAGCCCTTTTTTTTTTGTTCAAACATCATTTTGCTGGAACTTCTTAATTGGAAAGAATTACTTGTGGATGCCTTCCACCTCATCTTAAATAACTGGAATGGTATGTGGGGATGACCTTGGGGGATGGAGAAAGAGAATCTGTGTAGGGAACAATCAGATTAAGAGGAGGGGATGCCACAGCTGCATAAAGGGCAGAGTAAGAAATGAAGGAAGGAATCTTCATAAATTATCAGGTTATAAAAGGAGATGGCTGGAGACTTGCATTTTCAGATTTACAAGATTCTATTAATGCAGCCTTACAATAAGGTAGAATTAGCTTATCTGGTCATGTTTCTTGCCTAGTCTATCTGGGAAGATTGACAATAATAAAGTTAACTAGGATGAGGTTTCTATGGTTGAACTCCAGCTGAAAAATATCTTCCCTATGGATCTGCCTAACGTTGGCTGGGTTCATCTAATGTGCTTATCTAGGTCAGTGAAGACTTAGCAGCGGCATTCAAACAAGATACAAAGCTTGGTTAATGTTAACTTTGCTTGGTGTGGGTTAATGTGCCAATGATTGCAGTCCATTTTGTTTGTTCAGGGTGACAGCAAGTGTGGTGCAATGGTTAAGGTGCTGGACTAGGAACAAGGAAAACCAGATTCTATCTTGTCTTAAGCATGGCAATTAGTCGGGTTTCTTTGGGCCAGTCAAACTATCTCAGCTCTAAACTGGGAAATCAAAAAACTTCCCTGAAGAAAACAATAGCAAACTACTTCTGTAATATGCCAAAGAAAACTGCAAGTCACTAGGAATTAGAACTGATGAGAGGCAGCAATCCATCTATCATTTATCAATGTATTGTTGAATCTAGAAAATGGGTTATAGGCAGTGGTGGGATTCAAATACCTGAACAACCGGTTCTCTTATTGGATGCAAACTTAGGCCTCTGAGGCCTAGAACAGACTTCTGGAAGTGGCATCCATGCACTTCTGGTGGGCTGTTCTAGGCCTGGGAGGCCTCCTCCAGGCCTCTTAGGCCTCGAATGGACTTCCGGAAGCAGTGTGCATTCAGCCGCTTCTCTGGACTCAAGCTGTTCTAATATATCAGGTGTCTCAAAAATTGAAAATACTGCTAGTCCAAGCAATGCTGTTCACATATACTGTAGCTATAAAAGTTGTATATCAAATATTATATATCATCTGATAGATGATATTTATTTCTTAACACAGCGTAAGCTAAAAAATGGTTTTCATTGTCTATCAATTGATCCAAAGTTGATATCTTCGTTTCCATTTTTTTCCCATATCACCATCTTTTCCCCAATGTTTTAAATTGGATTTTTCTATAAAGTCAATTTATCATGGGAATAGGGGTTAAGTCTTCTTTAATTAGACATTATATTCCATAGCTTCCTAACTGATAACTGTTTCCAGTATCAAATGGGAAAATTGACATAGTTGCTGGCTTAATATTTGCACGCTTATATAGCTTAATATTTGCACACTTATATAGCTCCAGATTCAGAAAACTGAATCCTGCCTCATTAACTGGTTGAATTTCCTGTAAAGATATTCTCAGGATCGTAAAACCCCATAAGGAGTATTGTCCAGATATATGAACTCGAATTCCTCTTAGAATATAAAATAAACTTCAATTAAAATTTGAGAGCAGTCACCTTTTACCAAAGGGTGAGATTTAATGACTCCTATCTATTAATATCTGAAGAAACCTCCCTCTTTTATTTATATTGCATGTTACTAAATGAGTTATATCATTTTGTAGATACATAGCTGGATATTTAATGGATTCAATACAAATATGGAATTGATATTTCTTATACGGATGAGTAAATGACATCAATTCCAATTTGGACCAGTAATACCTTTTATAGTTTCTTCTTTGAGCTACTTTTGAAAAGTTGGTTTGAAAAATAAGGTGTAAATAATTCAATTACATAATTAAACTATTGAGGCAGGTGGAAGGCTCAACCAAGTTCCTTTGTCTGAGCATAGATGTGGAACTGAACTGTTCAGTTGAACTCTGTCTTCCAAATAAAATGCAGAGATTTCTGGGTGTGTTACAAATAGCTTTTCAAACATTGAAGATGAAAGAATCTTCAGTAAAGCAGCTGTTCTTGTACAATCTTGCATGCTTTTGGAAAGCAATATTTGTGAGCTTAGTATAATGGCTCAAAATCATCTTTTATCAACCCAGTTTTCTGGAATGTGTGGTTTCCTATCTTTTGCTGTGAATGTGAGGCCAGTTGAGAGGATAATTCAGGAGAACATATTTAACAATTTAACTATTAACAAGCAATAATTTAGACAACTATTATTAACTTGCTGTGCTGTGCCACAGTATCCAAAATATGTTTGGAATCTTTCTCTCTCTCTTTCCCTCTCTGTCTCTGTCTCTCTGTCTCTCTCTGTCTCTCTCTGTCTCTCTCTGTCTGTCTCTCGTCTGTCTCTCATCTGTCTCTCTCGTCTGTCTCTCTTGTCTGTCTCTCTCTCTCTCTCTCTCTCTCTCTCTCTCTCTCTCTCTATATATATATATATATATATATATATATATATATATATATATATATATATATATGTAGGTTTTTGGTTGTTCGGGTTTTCTCCCGCGTAAAATTGGAAGTGTCTTGGCGACATTTCGACAAAATCCCATTCGTCATCTTCAGGCTGGTGTTTTCAGCTTCGTGCTTCAAGCAGCAAATTTTACATGGGAGAAAACCTGAACAACCAAAGACCTACATACAAACACCTGCGAAAACCTCAGAAAACATATATATATATATATGGATCTTGGTTTGGGCTTCTGTACCTATACTATCTAGTTTATCTGCCTTTGCCCTTTGCTTCAAGTCAGGTAAATGAACAGAAATCCAAGAATGAGAAGGAGGAGCAGTACCTGCCACTTGTGATTTGATAAATTGCTTCTCAACTGAGCTCATCAAGGAAGCAGATCACCAGAACTATGAAACTGATGTGGGCTTGCTGAATCTGAGAAGAGAGTGATAGGGATCAAGCCTATCCAGCCTTTTATCCCCACACAACTATGATCCAATCATCCCTTTGAATTTGAACTGAGAGTCAGTGCGGTCAAATTGTTAAGGTGTTGAACTGGCACTGTAGAAACACACATTCTAGTCCACCCTCAACCGTGGAAGCCCATTGGATAATTTGGGGCCAAACACTTTCTCTCTACAAAACCTTCTTCGCAGGACTGTGACTGTGGGGAGAAATAAATGAGGGAAAGCAATATACCTGGAAGAAAAAGGGAGGTATAAACCTAAAAAAATAAAAATAAATTAAAAACCTTGTTATCTAAAAACACAAATTGTGATTCAAGGCTTTGTGACTTCTGTGCCAAGCACTTCCTTTGGGTCCAGATGTTTTTAATTTTAATTAATATAAACAAAGAATCCAGAAAACGTTCAGTGATCATCACAATCCCTTTTATAATATCTCAGAAGAGTTGGTCAATATTATTACCAGCATCCTCAAATGACTGTAGAGAAGGCAATCAATCAATCAATCAATCAGAATAGAGCTGGAAGAGACAATACTGCTCTGCCCATCAGCACTGACAGTTGTATACAACAGAAAGCAAACTCCATTCCCTTTTAGCACTGATGATATTGCTTGACATGTCTGCAAGAAAACATCCAAGCTCAGAGAACACCAAGGATTCCACAAAGGTATTTATGGAGGTTTGGTCAATTATTTCTCACAATTATAGCCAGGTAAACTGTAAAGTCTTGCTGAGAAATCTGCATTTCAAAATTCAAATTCAGAGGGGAACTTGCTGGAAAATGATGGGCAGGGCAGTATTGTGGAGTGAAAATAGTAAAGTCCCTCCTGGAGAGCAATCAACATCCAGATAAGCAGAGATTAACACCAGGATTAATACCAGACCAATAATCAAACAGTAAACAATACTTCAGTCAAGGAACTACCAACTCAGACACACAATCAAATAGTAAAGAACAGCCTAATCAAGGAACTACCAAGAAGAAAACAACATTCCCACCAACAGTGACAGGGCAAACCATTTGTATATAACAGAGAGCAAACACCACTCCATTCTGGCACTGATGATGTTACCTAGTTGGGTAATGAAATGCCTGCAAGAAAACAACCAAGCTCAGATAGCACTAAGGACTCCACAGTTCAACTCTGGGTTACAAACAGTCTCTTCTATATGTACCTTTGTCATCATTTCAGTGCTGACTTAAAGGTCACAGCTCAGATATCATATTTTGACACTAGTTTTCTTAGAGCAGGGGTCCCCAATCCCTGGTCCGTGGACCAGTACCAGTCCATGGCATGGCAGCAACCAGCCCGCACAAACAAGCAAAGCCCTATCTGTGGGATGCAGGCAGCACACAAAATCACACACCCTTCGGTCCGCAGAAAAACTTCTCTCCATTGAACTGATCCCTGGTGCTCAAAAGGTTGGGGACCTCTGCCTTAAAGTTTCGCAGAAATACATCTGATAGCTCTACTACTGATGCTGTTTTCAGTGACAGCCCACTCAGTTATGCTATGGGGAACATGCATGTCAATCTACTTAGCAAACTTTCAGATTTGTAGTAGAGAAGCAAAAGAATGCCAACTTCGCCTTCACCAGTGCATCTGACCCAAGAACTCAATGGCATGGAGAAACTGGTTGATTGTCCCTTGATTGTTTCCAGTGCTTGCACCCACACTGGGTAAAGTTAGAGAAGCATTTTGGAAGGTTTCGTATAAGTGGAAAAGCATGATGATATTTGTAACCCCAAGAAAGGACATATCCTATTGGGGAACGGCAGGAGAAAAAGTTACATGGAAGCAAGAATCAGCCCAGACAAGCTCGGTCACTTAATGCATTTCCAGACAAAGGGGTGTATATAAAAGAATACTGTGATCTTGACCACCCAGAGTGAAACTTAGAGAAAAATTACCAGAAAGATCAATCTGATGATGCAACTGATTAACATCCACCAGGTATGCTTTGAATTGGAGTTTTGTTCTGAGCGGAAAGTTGGATTGAATTGTCTTTCCAACTCAGGATTCTGTATTTTTAGGAAAACACAAGATTACCATAAGGTAAACTGGTTTGTTCCATGGTACCCCTTTTAGTCTTTTAAGCAACAAACAAGGAGCCATATTTTTCTAAGAATTGATTAACAGACTGATGCTATTCAATATTTTGCTTCTCAGCAAGCCAGCTTCCTATTCAATACATTTTAATTAAAAGATAACCAAAAAGAATAATGCCCACCAAAGGAGGAATTGGAGGTTCTGTAAAGGGATCTCCTTTTTCGGACTCATTTCAAGGCATGAAAGTGTGACCAACCTGGAGAATTCTCAGGGATGGACAAAATAGTCTTATTTAAAAAACAGCTCAATGGATATTGTCTTCCATTTGAAGATTACAACTTCAAATTCACTGTCCCTCTTGCACCCAAATATTTTCAGCAAATAGTACTTGCCAATAATATTAGTGGAAAACTTTTGCATAAGTTGTTATAGTGTTACTAAATGATTATTTTGTTATCCTAACCCAGTGTTGCGCTGGGTGTATTTTTTTTTTATTCAATCACAGCCAACTATGTCCAATTCTCCATCTTGTGCATTCCTTGTTGTTCATTTTTAAAACTTAAGTCTTCCGCCATCCCAAAGCTATCAGATGAGTTATTTTATATACTGTACAGCAGTGATTTAACTCTCTTATTTTAGTGGCAACAAAAATGACACTAATTGGAGATCATTTCCAGGACCTGTTTCTAGCCTTGAAACTTATTTTCAATATGTTCAAAGTAATCAAAGAGTAGAGAATCCTGCTGAAAAAAACCCTGAATATTATTTCTACAGTGCTAAATATCTCAACACTACACCCAGAATTAAACTGCTTCTTGGTCTCCAAACAAAAACATTTTTCAGGCTCATGATTAAGTACAAATTTCTTAAAATCCTGCATTCTAGGTGTTGGCACACAATCTCTATCAGCTTGGAATGTACTTATTTCTCCTTTATTACTCGGTTGATAAAAAATTTCCACATTCACTGGAGATGAAAGAATGCAAAATCCAGCCAACAGGCAGCTCCTTCCTTCTACTTTGTTCCATATACTTCCCATCTTTTCAAGAGTCAAGAGCTGGATCAACAACAATTTTCCATGGTTCTTCAAATGTGGGGCAGCATCATTTTCTTCCCAGAAAACAACATGCAGCTTCTCTGACCGAACTTAGGACAGACCATTTAAACAAATAAGCAAATAAACAATATTTTGGTTGCTTTGGGCCATTTTAATTTTTGCCCTTATCTGAAATTTCTGAACAGAACCTATATATGCTAGAACTGGCAATCAATTTCAAATGGTTTGTTTCCTCCTTCAAGCCACAACTTTTCGGATGAAAAAAGAGAGTCCTTTTTCACAATCCTGAAGTGTGATATCAGGATTTAGGAACGTTTTTTATAAGAGAAAACAAGACAGGAAGGCAGGAAGGAAGGAAGGCAGGAAGGAAGGAAGGAAGGAGAAAGAGAGAGAGAGAGAAAGGAAGAAAGGGAGAAAGAAGAAACGAATAAGAGAGAGCGAGACAAAAATGGAAAGAAAAAGAAAGAAAGAGAAAGAAAGAAAGAAAGAAAAAGAAATGTAGTTTACCCATGTTTGGAAAAGTCATGTAAGTTGAGTCGCTTTGGCAACTTCTCCCTTTCCTCAATGGTAGCTTTTCCTGGTAAAACCTCTTCAGACATCGGGACAAGTCTGGCAATTGACTTCTCAACCCATAGGAATAATACCCTGATCATTGAGCAAGTGCTGGGCATGCTCGCTCTTCCATTCTGGATCAAGTTGCTTTTTGGGTGAGTGGACTAAGGCCATGTGTCATTCCCCAGAAGCATGCAACATCCACAGAGCACACAACACAGTGAGCTTACATCTTGATTAGCCTTCAGATTTTCACTTTAGGACAGTTGCCAAGTAAAACTTTCCAAAATTGATGGTGCCAAATACAAGACTCCCATCTCTTTATCATTTCCCTGCTCTTGCTAGAATCACAGATGATTCTTACAGAGGGACATTGGATAATTAATTGATAGCATTTCACTATGTACTACACTTGCATGAAAGTCGGTGGAAGTTTAACAGGTTATATAGAGACCACCATATCAAAGACCAGAACACACAAAAAAAGACTACTGTATGGTTCCTACAACAGATTCAAAATATTATAGCAATCTTTAAAGCCTGAAATAAAAAAACCCAGATCCTATTCCTGTACAGAATTAGTGTATCAAACAGAAGATGGACACTGGTGTAAAAAGCTGATTTATTTGGTATCAAATTCGAATGTAAACATTCCAATTTTATTTTTGAAATTAATCCTGCCATAGAAATATCCTCCATAAAGTCCACACAGGGTTACTTTCAAATCAAACCAATGAAGATAATAAGCCTCTCAAATATTACGTGTAAGCTAGAAATGAATACTTCCTTGAAACTTTGCCTTTCTGGTTGACCTTGGAACAAAATAGAAAAACAGCCAGTTTTAGATGATTCCTTCCTATTTAACTGATTACAGTCTACACTTAAGTGTAAGCTAAAATTAAATGGCATCAATATCATTGGCAGTTGGTTTTTGTCAACCTTAAAGCCATTGTTAAGGCAGATAATTGTGAATATTATTTAAATTAATATTTTCTGATAAGGTTGCTAATGAAGTGTGCATGTCAATCAAAGCTAAATTGTCCTGACCCTGGAAATCTCACTAAATTGAATGTGCCTTTCTTAGCATGAATTCAGATCAGGTAAATTTAATGCCCATTATTTCTGACTTGGTGGTAATGCTTAGGATGGCACTGCAGGCATTAAAGGAGAGTTAAATAAATGGCACAAATACACAATTGTTATCTGAGCCAAAATAATAAGGAAATCTATAAAAATGTTTGAAGGACCAAACTCAGTATGTTATTGCAATCAAAAGATCAGAAGAGTTTGTAGGACATTCTGAGCTTATATCTCTTTAATCAGAAAGTGCTCAAAATGCCTTGTAAAAATAAAACATCCTACTTGGATCTTGCAGTTCCCCCCCCCCCCGAAGTTGGCATAATATATCTTTAAAAAAATTCTGAGGGGGATTTAGTGATTAGCTTTTAAGCTATTGTTTGGTTTAACCTCTCTCCTTGTTCCAAACTTAATATTCTTATGTTGTTTCAACAATCATTCATTTTGGCCTTTGAGGTACATTCCTCCCTCCAAATTTATATCATAATGTGCTCTCGTAAACTGGGACTGTTTTTATTTTCCAGAAATACTCTTTATCTTATTGCCTTTACCTCTCTTGCCAGAACAATCTGAAGAATAGTATTAGTTACTAGTTTGACTTTGTCATTGCTATAGCTAGTGTGATATTTTAAGAATAAGTCACATCAGAAAACAATATATAAACAATGATAACAATGATATAAAAATGCCAAATTCAGTCTAAACTTCTTGCTGTGTGACCAACTATAAGAAAAATAATTTTTGAAAGTAGTTGCCTTTAAAAAAAACCCTCAATTTATTTCTAAAACAAGCTAATGAATATTCCCTCATTTAATTTCCTTATTTTAAGAATCATGCTATCTACTCATTCCTAGAGACAGTTGAAGCACAGAACCATTCTCTTGATCCTATAGACCTTCAGTCATACAGTTAAACTTGTCCCTATTTTATTAAACATTTTTTAATTGCTCAGTTACCTTAGCAACTGTGGTCCAGCTGTTTCAACATGGAGGTTTTAGTAGGTTCTGGGTGGATAAGTTAATCTTTCCTTTAATCTACACACTTCTGCTGTTTTCACCTTCAAGGAGAAATCAAGCTATGTGGGAAGTATTCATAAGTCTTCACATGCAGATGTTTTATTGTTCTGGTGCTTTTTTCACCATTCCAAAGAAATTTGTCTTGAAAGATTTGTTTCTAAACCAAGAGGGTGAAAAATATGACAAAATGGGGCAGCAAAAAGTTAAGAACTGTCTTAAAAGCAACAAAACCAATCCACTTGCGGGGACAAGAAACTCCATTGAAACCGGAGAGTCTAGAAGAGCTGAGTTGTTCTCAGTCAAACTTTGTCTAAGTGAAGTTTTTGGGGATTGCCACATCTCTGAATATTCCATTCATCTTCAGCTGTGTTCACATCTCTTTAGTTAGCTGATCTTCTTCTAGGTTTCATTGATGTTATGGTTGGCAGGGAAGGAACGCCAGGCTTCAGATTCTATTAGGTTTCTTTTGCCAAATCCATCATTTCACCTGCCATTTGCTGAAACAGGGTGGAAACGGCAGGCAAGCAGAGAAAGGTTCGGTGCCAGAATTTCAAACAGCAATCGGAATCCTTCGAAAGACCGATACGAACCAACACTGAATCCAGATCAGCATTTCTCCTTCCTTAGCAATTCTTGAAACGAAGAATTTGTTTTAAAAACATCTCAGCCCCACCTTTCTCTCTCTAGAAAACTGCAGGAAGAAACAGCACCCGGCTTCTCTTGGCGGAAGCACCAAGAATGTGGAGTAACCAAGATCCCTCTCCAGGGGCTCATGGTTTTGTTCTTCACCCCTAGATGCAAATAAAGCCTTCTCAGCTTTGCTTTTAATCAGTTCCATCTGGGTTGTTCTTGCCCTTGCATTGCATTTCTCGTTTGATTCTCCCTCTGCTCCCTTCAAATTCCAAACTCAAGAGTGCTCTGGAGAATTCTTACTTCAATTCGTTGACATCTTACATCTTTTCCTGGCTAATTCCTTTCTCCGGCAAAACAATCGGAGCTGTCCTTGGTGCTGGAAGGCAACATGCACGTCGTTCTGACTTGTCTCATATTCCCTTCTCTCTCCGCCTCCTTCCCATTTAAAACGTTATGGTCTCTTGAATTAAGAAGATATAGTAATGCCAAAATCTTAAACCGGTTGGTCTCTCTGATTCATCGGTGTGTGTGTGTGTGTGTGTGTGTGTGTGTGTGTGTATCTGTGTGTCTCCTTGGTAACTAGCTATTCCTATTTGAATTGCATACACACACACACACACACACACACACACACACACATACACGCGAGAAAAGCTCAGTTTAAAGCTAAAGCAAATATGAAGCATATATCCTAGGTACATTTTTACAAATGTCTAACATCTCATTATATTGTGCATTGATTGCCTAGAGAATAGTGATTGAGAAAAGCCCCCATGCTTGGAGCTATTATTTTGGTGGGAAAACAAAACCATCTATTAAAAGAAAATGATTTCAGGGGAAATTGTATAATCAACTTAGAGCTTCTGTTGCAGCAATTACTATTATTGTTGCTGTGATGGTGATGACGACAATGATGATGATATTGCTTGGACTCTGCCACGTCCATCAATTTGGAATCATAACAGTTTACTAATAATAAGATATTTTGAACTGGGCTTTGAGCAGGAGTGATTGCAGTCTGCAGAGAGTGAATTGTGTGGCTACATCCCCCCCTGGGGAAATAGCAAATTGGGTAAGGAGAAGCTTGCTTAGTAACCCACTTCCTGGGCAATTAGAACACCAGCTGGCATCTCCTTTTTGTGTGGATAATCACAGCCTTTTATATGCTGAATCCTTGAGGCTGCATATTTGCTTGGTCATTGCTTCGAAGAAAGTGTCTTCTCAAATCAAGTTAGTTCAAAGGGAGGTTAAAACCCCAATAATTTTAAATAGGTGGCATTAGAGTTAGCAATTAGTTCTTGTAGAAGAGACTGAGAAATTCTCTCTCTCTCTCTCTCTCTCTTTCTCACAAACACACACACACATACACAGAGGTTAGGGTGGTATGCCTGTATCTTTAAGCACTGCACTATTGGGGAAAGAAAAGTCATAAGCAGGATTCATTCATCTAATACACTTAATCAAGTTTGGGAAAGACCTGATGGATGAATATGCACAAGCCTGGTTAATATTAACTTTGATTCCTTTTAAAATTTTTCATGGTTTAGAATTTGATGAGATCCATGCCATTTGACTGCTATAGTACAGCATATTAGGTGAGCTCAAAAATGAATTAATTCAATAACCAGCTAAACATTGCTCTATTGACCATTTCCATCATGTAACCTCATTAGGTTTGCATTTATTTATCTGACAGCCAAAGGCCCTTGTTTCCTCTAACATGGTTTCTTTTTTTCTTCCTCTCCTCCCAGGAATGTAAGATCAGAAACTCAAGAAATGGAGCTTAATTAATTCAATTATTGGGAGAATTTATTAAATTTGTCTTTCTCTCTTTCTCCCACCCTCCTCAACTATTGTTCAAAGTTGCTTCCAGCCAAACAACAACAGCTTTATTAGATATATGGTCCAAAAATAAAATCACAGCAAAAACACCTAGATGCATATGAAATGCATGCTGTCACACAGAAGAAACACACAACAGAACAATTTCACTGAACTAAACAATTACTTACTTACTCAACCAACTAGAAGAGATTGAAACAGAGACTGAGCAGGAGAAAAGCCCCTCACATCCCAAAATAGTACTACAAAACTGGAATGCCTGGATTTTAGTGACCTATTACAGGCAAAATAAAATAAAAAAAGAATATTTGATATTTGATATCCTATCTGGAACTTTCTCTGGTATAAAAGGAGGGAGGCCCAGCAGCATATCCTGAAATTCTAGCAGAGAAGTTAATAATTAATAATAATAATAATAATAATAATAGTTGGAAGGGACCTTGGAGGTCATCAAGTCCAACCCCCTGCTCAGGCAGGAAACTCGATACCATTTCTGACAGATGGCTGTCCAGTCTCTTCTTAAAAACTTCCAGTGTTGGAGCATTCATTACTTCTGGATGCAGGTTGTTCCACTGATTAATTGTTCTAACTTTCAAGACAATTTCTCCTTAGTTCTAGGTTGCTTTTCTCTTTGGTTAGTTTTCATCCGTTGCTTCTAGTCCTGTCTTCAGGCACTTTGGAGAATAGCTTGACTTCCTCTTCTTTGTGGCAGCCCCTGAGATATTGGAACACTGCTATTATGTCCCCCCTCGTCCTTCTCTTCATTAAACTACTTCTACTTCAGATATGGGCCAGATGGAAAAAAACAGTGCTTTTTTTCTTAAAAAAAAAAAAAGGTGCTGGAACTCACACATGTCATACAACATGCCTTGCCTACCCTACAAGGTTCCATCCAAAAAAGGTGCGGAACTCCATTCTATGAGAAAAAAAGCCTTGGGAAAAACTATTTTAATTATTTCTGGAAATCACATTTAGCACCGGATGGGATAGTACATTAGTATTGCTGAAAGCAAATCTATAATGATTTCCAGGTTGACACATTTTTGCCCTTTGATAGCAGGACCATTGTAGGCTTTTTAATGTGCAACTGGTAGACGTATCACATAGATGGTAATGAAGTTTAGTCTAGTGGTTAAGGCACTAGGCAAGAAACCAGCAGACTGTGAGTTCTAGTCCTGCTTTAGGCATGAAGTTGAATGATTTTGAGCCAGTCAGCCTCAGACCATGGCATCAGGCTCATTTGACAAGCTGGTTGGTCAATTTCTGTTGCAACCACATGGATCAACATTTGATTGATAGGAAACAAGCAGACCTTGCACTTATGGGAAAAAAATGAGGAAGAAAAAAATGATAAGAAATACTGCTTCCATTCAGGGTGGCCCAAATGTTTGCCTACACAAATGGCTGCTTGGTTTAAACTTCAATAACAATGTACCCTTCAGACAAAGTTCTCATCTATGGCAGACAGTTATTAGTCTTCCTGTTCACCGGAGAAAGCAATTATGTTGGGAAGAGTTAGCGGGAAAAGGAAACCAGTCTGCTGAAGAACATGATGGCTGGTCATCATCAAAGCTGACACCAGTCAGACCATAGAAAAACTTAAACAAGTAGTGCAAGATCGGAAGAGGTGGAAAGACCTGGCCAGGGGTGGGATTCAGATATGTGAACAACCAGTTATCTGGGTGGATGCCACTTCCAGAAGTCTATTCTGGGCTCGGGCAACAAAAAATTAGCTACCAGTTCTGCCGAAGTGGTGCAAACTGGCTGAATCCCACCACTGGACCTGGCCCGTAGAACTGCCAAGAGTCAGACATGACTGAATGGATAACATCATCATCAATAGTTTTCCTACATTGTATCTATCATGTGAATCTGCATTTGTGAATATACACTAACAAATATCCTCTCCACCAGGTGAGGAAGAGGAAAGTGCACATATGGGAAGGAATTATAATTGAATGGTAGATCATGTGGTTTACATTACCTTAAAAGCCACTGCAGTACAGCAGGAGGACAGTATCGGAATGGGCTAGTTTTCATCCTTCAATTGCACCGAGACTTCAATTTTCTTTGGAGATGCTAAGTAGGATGTCTGGAAGTTGAAGTTTCAGGCTTTTCTACAGTCTACTGTAGACCAATATTTTCAATCATGACAACTTTAAGATGTCTGGACTTCCAGAATTCCCCAG
This sequence comes from Crotalus tigris, assembly GCF_016545835.1. Classification (NCBI taxonomy): domain Eukaryota; kingdom Metazoa; phylum Chordata; class Lepidosauria; order Squamata; family Viperidae; genus Crotalus; species Crotalus tigris. The sequence continues at coordinate 1,058,025 of NW_024097149.1, read as the reverse complement.
TCGAAGTTGAAGTTGAGCTGAAGTCTATGCATCTTAAAAGTGCTACGTTGAGAAACACTGGTCTAGATGACCCATACATCTGACTTAGTTAAAGGGCATCTCAGATATTCATCACTGTCTGAATCCTGTTCCTGTTAATGATGAGATTTTAGTTCTCTTAACTTTTATCATTAGCTTGCTGCTTTGTGAGTCTTGCACCTGCCTGGCCTTATCCAATTTTTTCTTCATTGTAACATGGTAAAAGTTTTAGATATATAGATATAAAACAAATTTGCTCCCAGCAGTAAGGAAAAAAAGTAAATACTATACTTTTTTGTATATATACTCGGTATATCAAATGCAGGCTCCTACTCCTTTTTGCCTGCCACTAGTGTCAGAAATGTTTTTGCCTGCCACAGATGTAATCGATTTGTGCTATATCCTTGTTGGGATTATGGCATAAATTTGCAGAGGTAACTGTCAACTATTGATTCATATCCCTAACACATTTGGGAAGGAAAAAAAGCGCAAGTAAACAAATATAATTGACTAGTGCAAGAAACTCACTAGTGGATAAAACTTTTTGATGGGCAAAAAGCTCACCTTACAGTTTTGAGATTCATATAGTGGTATCTTGGTATTGAACTTTGAAACTTACTGAATTTGGTACTCAATGCATTTTGATGTACAAATTTTGTCCTGGTATTCATCGTTTGTTTAGAACTCTATGCACAAGCTAGAACTTGTTGGTGTCGGCTGCTTTGTGACTCACTATATTATTCTTTATGGGAAAAATTTGTTTGGTACTCATCATTTTTGGTACTCCTTGTGCCTCTTGGAAACAATTAACAAAGAGTACTGAGGGACCATTATATTTTCAGAAACTCTAGGACAAAAGAGGAAATGTCTTCCATAAACATTTTTGACACAACAGAGCTGGCCTTAGAACACGTGATCATCTTCAGCATGTATTGGATGCCCAAGAAGATTTATAAAACAAGGCATAGTTACTGTTATCATCTTAACTATTTTCAAATAAAAAGCAAAATCGTTTAAATAGTAACATACAGAAGACAGGGGGAAGATGGCACTCTGGAGACTAGAAAAGGCGTCTTTGTTGCCTGCAGAAAGCAAGTGGTAATGGGGGCTCTTGTCACCCTTTAGAAAATTACCAGTTTGCTTGCTGCATTTTTGATGGAAGACGAACAGTGGAGTTGATGAATCTGTTTGTATGGACTACCTGAACTACTGTGGAGAGTATGAGAGATGATGTTGATGGACATGTGCAAGAGCCGTTGCCTAGGCAGAAGGATCTGAAGCTTTTTGAAAATATAACATTGGGAATGACTCAGGCAGACACCTCCATAATTCACAGGAATATAAGAAGAGGAAGGAGATACAGCAAAATCAGAATGGCAAGATTTGCAATAGCACTTAGACTTATATACCACTTCACAGTGCTTTACAGCTCTCTAAGCGGTTTACAGAGTCAATATATTGCCCCCCCCCAACAATCTGGGTCCTCATTTTACCAACCTTGGAAGGTAAATCAATCTTGAGCCATTGAGAATCGAAATGCTGGCAGTTGGAAGAATTAGCCTGCGGTACTAAATTTTAACCACTGTGCCACTACAGTTATTATAGCTAATCTAAATAGCAATAGTTTTAGTCTTTCTGTGGAGTTGATTTCCTGGTTGGGTCTATTTAGTGGGGCTGACAGATACTTTGTTTCTAAACCATATAGTTTGTTTACCAAGTTCTGGGCTCATGAACTCACCTGAGGATGAGAGGAATTTTGGCCAGAGATAGATCTAGTGCTGGCAGGTCCAGCAAGAAGAAAGAGCCAGCAACCAATCAAGAGACAGCAAAGACTTGACCTTGACCAAGAGACTCTTCCACCCAGCCTGCAGACGAACCAGCATTAGAGAAGGAGACAACATAAGGCAGAATTGCAAAAGAGGGCTTGGATACACTAGAAGCCAGCAGGTCCAAGCCAAATAAATCTGCGGGAACAATAGGACCAGCTGTGCTAAGATGGAGTTAGAGGCAATTGCTGATTTAAGCAGCAGGGTTGCCAGAAGAAAACTGTGGTGAATGCCTCATGCCAATTGCTGACCTGAAGATTTTGTTGCTACTGGACTGTGTCCTGAAATTGTGACCTGGTCTTTATCTGAATTAAACTCTCTTGCCTTTGTATGTGATCTGTCTAGTAAGACAGCCCTTGACTGAATTTACAATCTGGAACATAAGCCAAGCGTTTTAATTGCCACTGGGGAGAGATAAACACTTCAAGGTCTAGCCACTGTTAGAGGTCAATGTCAGCACTAAGATTTCAAAATTCAAAATAGAACATAGAAAAATAGAGTTGAAAGGGACCTTGGAGGTCTTCTAGTCCAACCCCTGCTAGAGCAGGAGACCATATGCCATGTCAAACAAATGGCTGCCCAGTCTCTTTTTGAAAGTCTCCAGTGATGGAGCACCCACAACTTCTGAAGGCAAGCTATTCCATTGGTTGATTGTTCTCACCATTAGGAAACTTTTCCTTAGTTCCAGGTTGCTTCTATCCTTGGTTAGTTTCTCATCTTGCTTTTTGGTGCCTTCAAAAACAGTTTGACCCCCTTGTTTTTGTAGGAGCCCATCAAATATTGGAACACTGCTATCATGTCTCCCCTTAGACAAGACATATCCAATTCCTGCAACCATTCTTCATATGTTTTACCCTCCAATCCCCTAATCATTTTTGTTGCTTTTTTCTGCATTCTTTCCAATGTCTCAACATCTTTTTTATATTGCAGTGACCAGAACTGGATGCAATATTCCAAGCGTGGTCTTACCAAGGCTTTGTAAAGCAGTACTAGAACTTCACGTGATCTTGATTCTATCCCTCTATTAAAACAGCCTAAGATTGCATTGGCTTTTTTGGCTGCTGCCGCGCACTGTTGGCTCATACTATGTTTCCCCAAAATAAGACACAGTCTTAAGAGTTTTTGCCTCCAGGTGTTATTTGGGGGGAATGTCTTACCTGCTTATCTTAGGACCACTGCAGCCAGGCCTCCCATGCTCCGACACCTGTCACATCGCTGTCTGAGTTCTTCTGCAGCCACTTGCGGCTGCATACCATGTGGCACATTGTGCCGCTGCGACCATTCACAGCAGAAGGCTGTGTGGCTCGTCACACTGATTGCGCTGATTGTGTCTGCTCGTGATTGGTGTGACGAGCCATGTGGTGTCTTGATGCAAATGGCAGCAGTGGCACAATCAGTGTGATGAGCCTCGCGGTCTCCAGCCATGAGCAGCAGAGTGGCACAATGAGCCTCATGGCCTTGTGCTGCGACTGGTGGCAGCGGCGCAATGTGCCACATGATATGTGGTCACAAGCAGCTGCAGAAGAACTTGGGCAGCAGAGTGACAGGTGTTGGAGTGTGAGAGGCCTGGCTGCAGCCGTTCTAAAGTAAGCAAGTGTGGGGTGCGTGGGGCAGTTCCACCCCCATCTCGCTTGACTTTTACTAGGGCTTATTTTTGGGGTAGGGCTTATATTGGACGTACATGTAAAAATCAAGCTTGGGCTTATTTTCAGGATACGGCTTACTTTTGGGCAAACACGGTATTTAAGTCATTGGTTAAGTGAATGAATTTAGTAATCCATGATCTGATCACTCTGAGCCTGGGCATACTTTGTGTGAGCCCCAGCCACACTATTGAATGATGGCTGCACCCCACGTGAAATGATAGATGCACATTTAGGCATGTCATTATTAAAGTAATGGACTCTTACAGTTTGCGTTGATTGGTGGCCTTTCCCCATCCGGCTCAAGGTCCTTGTCCTTGGTGCTGAATGTTTCATGCTTCCCCTTGTTTCATGTAACATCCTTTGAAAGCAAGCCAAAGGATTCAGAAATTTTGGGGAATGCCATTCCAACTTAAGCTAGGGACTACTGTGCTAAAGAAATGTGTTGTGTACAATATCAACTCATGTCGGCAGTGAATAATTTCATGTTGAACATGCCATATGTTGGAGCAAACAGCTGAACGAATGAGCCCATGAAGAACCTTTCAGAACTGCAGGAAAAAGCTGCAGGATCCAATCAAAAGCTAATTTGTTTGGCTGCCATACTTCTGAATTGCTTGATAATCTCAATTCTCTTGATAGGAAACGTATCAATTAAAAACAAAACAAAACAATATTAGAGTCAGTAATAAAAAGAGCACAATGGACGAACCATTAAGACCACCCCACTGTTTCTAGACTCTTTGAACAGATTCTGGAGGCCTCGACACCATTCCTTCCGCTATTATTCACTGTAACAGCCATTATAATCCTAGCATAAACAAGTTTTGAATTGAGAACAAAATGTTAAAAGGGAAAAATACCCCAAAGTAAATCTTATATTGCTGGGTCTTTGCTCTTGGCATATAGCAGTGACTCTGATTTATTAATATGGGAAACAGCAGGGAATATTTAAACCTGCCCTTATTTTTGAAAATTTCCCTAGGGGGAAAAATGTTTATAAATCTTTAATAGTGAGTTTATGAACAATTTCCCTCCTTCCCTCCTTCTTTTCTCTTTCAGATGAATATTGTGTTGCTATTTGGGGAAGGTAGCAAAAGGTGGCAGTGGCTATTTATATATCTCAGATCTATGTTCATCCCAGGTGCCATTCAGATGGTAAACAATTGGCTCAGATTGTGTCGCCTGGGAATTTCTTCCGCATTTGAAAAATCTGTCTCTCTTTTAAACTACATTTCATTTCTCCTCCGTTAACGGGAGATTCTTTTTCTCGCATTCATTAACATCTTCAGCCTTGTTTTGTTTTTTCACTGGAGCCCACTCATCAGTCTATGAGAAGTTAAGGGGAGCAGCAAAGAAATGCTTCTGCAAACATGTTTTATGAATTGGACCTCCTGGAGGGCAAATTTCATGCCTCCAATAAAGTCAGCCTCCCCTATTAGTTTCTGGTGAATTCCATTCATCTTTACGGTGAAAAATGATATATATGTTCTAGCTAGATCCCATAAGGCAGTGGTTCTCAACCTTTTTAATGCTGCAACCCCCAACCGGTCGTAAGTCGAGGACTAATCAACCGGTCATAAGTCGAGGACTACTCAACTGGTGCAGCACCGTTTGCAGAATGGGACTTTTGGTGGGCTCAGCAGGGCAGAGACAGCCTGGACAATTCCTATTGGCTTTTGAAAGCCAATAGAATTAGACTCTATTCAAGGGAGTCTATTCTATTGGCTTTCAAAAGCCAATAGAATAAAAGGGAATAGCACAGCTAAGGAAAAGGGGGAAAAAAATGGGCGACCCCCCATTTTGTGTTGTTTGGCGACCCCCGTGAAGTGGTCGTTCGACCCCAAATGGGGTCCCGACCCACAGGTTGAGAACCACTGCCATAAGGCAATCCATGTTTAATGTGCTAATCAATGCAGTAGAACGCCCCCCCGAAAATATAGAAAACTGCCATGAGTGAACAGGGGGCATGATTCTTACAAGGAAAAATGTAAAGGAATGACACAGAAGGATACTTTACAGGTCAGGATATACATTGGTACTAAATGCTTGTTGTTTTGCTTTACTATAGCCAAGCTGGTTCATGCTTTGGCAAATGAGACATTTGCCCCAGGTATTCCTAACTGGGTTTCCGCCAAATTAGAATTTCTATAGGAGAGAGGGGCTCTTTCCCAGAGGGCAAAAAGACTGTGCAGCTTAGAATGTCTGGTGGGTAGGAAGAGTGCAAGATTGGGCTCTCCTTAGCAATACACAGAGCATATCTATACCGTGTTTTCCCCAAAACAAGACCAGGTCTTATATTAATTTTTGCTCCAAAAGATGCATTAGGGCTTATTTTCCAGTTAGGGTTTATATTCGGGGGAAATATTTGGCACTACAGTAGTGGCCAAAATTGTGGAAACTTTTTGGGAAAAGGGTACAGTAGAAATGCCACCTTTGGTTAAGTTTCCACCCATTTTTCTTCTAATTTCTGTATAACTGTAGCCTTGTTCACTTAATAATACTATTTTACATTGCTCTCTGGGCAACCAGTCAACTCTTTGCACCATTACTTTAATTTTATTACGTTTTACAAGCTCACTAAATGAAAGAACACAAAAAAACCCCAACCAACTTGATAGCGATCACATAACACACTGACAAATGTCCTCTTTTCAGCTTCAATACATGACATCAATAACTGAATCCTATCATGATCTGATTGGCTCATTGCCAAAACAAGATGACACCTGATTGGCTCTCTAAACACTCATGCTCATTGGCTACAATCAGATGAAGGAAAGCTACCTGATATCCACCTAAGCAAATTGTGCTTCCTTTTTCTGGTTATTTGGCTATAACTTTTCATAGAACTCAGTACAGATAATTGAACAAACTATGTTGCATTACATTCTTGATTAAATTATCTTTCCATTGATATATAATTTTATGGTACTACTCCCAAAAAAGTGGTGTTATTAACCATCAAACCTCAAAAATACACTTTTTCCAAAAGGTTTCCACAATTTTGGCCACTACTGTAAATGCATCCGTATTGCTGATGAGCTTAACTAGAGCTTATTTGTGGGGTGGGGCTTATATTACAACCATCCTGAAAAATCATGCTAGAGCTTATTTTCTGGTTGAGTCTTATTTTTGGGGAAACACGTTAGGGATGAAGATAATTATTTGAGTTTGGCAAGATTCTGTCTGTAAGTGAACAACAATAAACTGCACAGAATTAACTCCTTGTGTTGTTCTTGGTTCTTTGTGCTTTGCATTTCCAGACTCAACCAACAATCTGAATAACTATTAGATATGCTTTGTGAATTGCTAGAGAGAGCCTGACCTTGCTCTCTTTCTGCCCATCAGACATTCCAAGCTCCATTCCAAGCCCTCTGGGAAAGACCCCCTCTCCCCGGTGATTCCCAACTACATTCCATCACAAATATGTGATGTGCAACTTCCTCTGAAGCTCCTTAACTCCAGGGATGTGTGAAGCAGCCTTGATTTAACTCATAATTTTAAACTGATTCAAAAAGTCCAACTGATTCACATTCATCTTGGGGAATCGATCTGTTTTCCTGGAAATTTTTGAAACAATTGTATAAAATGGGGTTCACTCATACACAGTTAACAGTTCAGCTTTCGTACTGGAACAATCTTTTCGAATTGATGTGGAAGCCCAGTTAATTCACTCTTTCAAATTGGTCCCACAGTTTCAGTTCAGAAATTTGAATGAAATAATCAAATTAATTCAATAACTTTCAGATTGAATTACAAATGCAATATGGAATTCATTCTTTTAAAAAGTCTGCTTTTTTAAAAAGAAACATCAGACCTCTCATAGATGCAGTAGACCAGGGGTGTCAAACTCGCAATGCCACATGACATGTCATGACGTGTCGTGACTTTTTTTCCATTGCTGGCAATAGGGTGGGCATGGTTTCGGCATGACACATCTGGCCCATGGGCTGGCAGTTTGATACCTCTGCAGTAGACTATTCACAGAGTTGTTACACATGGTTAAGATGATGGGCTTATCCACTGGAAGGTAGGCAGTTTGAGACCCAAGCACTGCATGATGAGGTGAATTCCCATTCTTGCCCCCGCTCTTGCCAACTTAGCAGTTCAAAAGCATGCAAATGCAAATAGATAAATAGGTACCACTTTGATGGGAAAGTTTTGCATTCTGGGCACCTTGGTATATACTCATGCTGGCCAAATGACCACAGCAGCATCTTCGGGCAATGCTGGCTCCCTCAGCTAAGAAATGAGCACTGCCCTCTAGATGTCCATACAGATTCTCAGTCATCCAGGTCATGGTTGTCCCAAAGATGTTTCCTCAAGGAAAAACAAATTCCAATTGCCTTTTGAAAAAGCACCTTTGGGACCATTCTCTAGAGTTGGACATAACTAGACAGGGGAAATCTTTACCTTTATTACTTTCAAATCCTTTCTCCTTTTTTATCAAAGGTGTAACGAAGATGAAAGTGCTCCATCAGCCTGGGTCAGGATAAGGGATTTTGGAAGTTGCAGTCTAAAACACTTGGAAGGAATGTCTCCTAACTGGGCGACCAAATCAACACAAGTGGGACACAAGTGGAAGATGCTGATCAAGAAAAGTACAGGAAATAAATGGAAGCTTCTAATTTCCAGGCTTCCTTTAAAATTTTATCTAAAATAAATTAAATGCTACAAGTAATTGCTAGGAATCCAAATAACCTGACAGGTACAAGGCAGTGGTGGGATTCAGCTGGTTCGTACCACTTCGGTAGCTAATTTTTTGTTGCCCAGGCCCAGAATGGACTTCCGGAAGCAGCATCCACACAGTTGTTCACATATTTAAATCCCACCACTGGCACAAGGCCAGAGAAACAATAAGGATGCAAAATCTGAAAAGGAGCATCAAACTGAAATTTTAACTAGTCATTTGATTATTCAAAGCTAACTGATGCTAATTCCTTTTTTGCTATTAAGTAGCCTTTCATCTCTAGATTAAAATGGTTAAATGCTAAAATGACTATTACAGAGATACTTAGGAAGAAAAGAGCTATGTTATCTTGCATCAGACTTTTGTTCTCCTAGCCTACAGGACATTAGACATCTCAGTCCTAAAGTCAAACATGATATAATTATGGCATTAAAAAAATCTGATACCATGACAATAGCTTTGAAATACCGAAATACTGTAACCAGCTTCTCATATGACTTTAAAAAAACAGATGCCTATGAGTTGAGCTTGATTCTTTAGCAAACATTGGCTGATCTCAAAAATGGGAAAGGATTTTGTTTGGTTGATATATACATGACAGCCTACTAGGAAATCCACGGTTGTAGGACAGACTGATAGGATGAAAACATATTAAAAGATGATAAAGGTAAACTCTCCCCAAAATATGGACATATCTATGAAATCACAAGACTGAAAATTGACTTTAAAATATATGTGTAAAACTGAATAATAGAATAGCAGAGTTGGAAGGGACCTTGGAGGTCTTCTAGTCCAACCCCCTGCTCAAACAAGAGACCCTATACATTTTAGATAAATGGTTGCCCAATCTCTTCTTCAAAGCCTCCAATGAATGAGCAGCCACAATGTCTGAAGGGAGGTCGTTCTACTGATTGATGGTTCCAAAATAAATTGTGGCTGAGTAAGAAAAGGGAGCATTTGAAAATATCACTAAGGTAGAGCAGATTAATGTTTCAGTGTCAGACCTAACTGGGAAAAGAGAAATTAGCCCCTCAGAAACTCTACCTTAATGAATCCACTTATGAATTAATGGAGGAATATTGCTTATTCGGTTCAAGGCTCTGTATCCTAATCCTCCCCCCCTTTTTTGATACTAAACCTAGTTATCAAAGAAACTTTAAGTGAACTTTGTTTCTTTCACCTAAATTAGCCTAATGGAAATGTAGTCTCAAAATGTAGTCTGTTTTAAATTTAAAATTAATTCAGTTCTAAAATTATTTCTTCTTTTCTTTCTGTGCGTTTCAGAGTAACCTTTTTATGACATGGGCAGTCATGTACTGTATATTAGATAGAGATAAATAGATAGATAGATAGATAGATAGATAGATAGATAGATAGATAGATAGATAGATAGATAGAATGACCAAAAGAACTTGGCATGAAATTTAAGGCTTATCCACCTCCTTCTGGGTACATGGAGATGTTTCTTACTTTAGATATAACCTGTTCCTTAATGAACTCCACTTTTAAAATATGCAATATATAATACCAGATATTAACTGCAATCACATGTGGGAAATCATAAAAGCCAGAATATTGAATCCAAGATGATATATAATGCCTGGAATTGTCTGCCATGTTCACATCCATAACAAAACGACTTACATTATGAAGCAATTATCTTTGACTGAAATGTCAATAGCATTTCGCAGGCAGGTAAATGTCTGGAGTTCTCTATTTGCTGAAATGGCCTTTTTATTTGTACCTGGCAGCTGAATCGCGTCAACATTTAGAATACTCCAATTTCCACAGGCATTTTCCAGGAAAAGAAACACAGAAAACAACCAACAGAGAAAGCAGGCATATATATATATATATATATATATATATATATATATATATATATATATATATATATATATATATATATATATATGACACTCTGGTTTAGTCCACTAAACATAGTGATTGCAAAAGAATCATTTGCATACCTTTTCAGCGTTTCGGAAAGCAAGCTACTTTAATACCATAGTATACAAGTATACCAGAGCAACAAAGATGATTAGGGGACTGGAGGCTAAAACATATAAGGAACGGTTGCTGGAATTGGGAATGTCTATTTTAATGAAGAGAAGGACAAGGGGGGACATGATAGCAGTATTCCAATATCTCAGGGGCTGCCATAAAGAAGAGGGAATCATATTTTCCAAAGCACCTGAAGGCAGGACAAGAAGCAATGGGTGGAAACTAATCAAGGAGAGAAGCAACCTAGAACTAAGGAGAAACTTCCTGACAGTGAGAACAATTAATCAGTGGAACAACCTGCCTCCAGAAGCAGTAAATGCTCCAACACTGGAAGTTTATAAGAAGAGACTGGACAGCCATTTGTCCGAAATGGTGTAGGGTTTCCTGCCTGAGCAGGGGGTTGGACTAGATAACCTCCAAGGTCCCTTCCAACTTTACTATTATTATTATTGTTATTATTATTATTGTCGATCATCGCACAGTCAGCCAGATGTTCAGACTGGATTTGGCATTTTGTCTACCTATCGAGTCCTTACCCAGGACCTGGGATAGGCAGATGTGGATGTTTGATGGTATTACAGATATCGTCGCAGGATGGAAGCAGTTCCTAATAAGGCCGCCTTTTGCAATTGACTAATAGCGAATTTGTCAATGCCAATGGTGTTCAAGTGGTGCTCCAGTTGTTTTGGGATTGCACCCAAGGAGCCTATGACTATTGGTACTACCCTTGCTTGCTTTTGCCACAGTCTTTCTATTTCTATTTGTAGGTCTTTGTATTTTGTTATCTTCTCCAGTTCTTTCTCTTCTATTCTGCTCTCTCCAGGCACTGCCACGTCCACTATCCAGACTTTTTTGTCTTTCTTATCGACAATTGTTAAGTCTGGGGTGTTATGTTGCAGGTGCTTGTCTGTTTGAATTCTGAAGTCCCAGAGCAGTTTAATTTTATCATTTTCTATGACTTTCTCTATTTTATGATCCCACCAGTTTTTGCTTACAGGCAAATGATATTTTTTGCAGATCTTCCAATGCACCATTGTTGCTACTTTGTCATGCCGCTGCTTGTAATCAGTCTGTGCAATCTTCTTGCAACAGCTTACCAAGTGGTCCACTGTTTCTTCAGCTTCTTTGCATAGGCGGCACTTACTGTCTGTTGCTGTCTTCTCAATTTTGACTTTGTATGCATTTGTCCTTAAGGCTTGGTCTTGTGCAGCCAGAATTAGTCCCTCGGTCTCTTTCTTCAATTTTCCTGCTCTTAGCCATTGCCAGGTTTATTATTATCTGCTTTCCCAGCTATTTTTTTCATGTATTGGCCATGTAGTGCTTTGTCTTCCCATGCCTCTATTCTGTTCTTCATTTGGTCTTTCTTGTAGGCCAGTTTGGTCTCTCCAGTAGTTAGTAAGCCTTCCTGATATACTAATTTCAGTGCATCTTCATCATTGTTCTTCAGATATTCTTCCAAAGCCATTTTTTCTTCTTCAACCATCTGATGTACTTGTAGCATTCTACGCCCACCTATTTGCCTTGGTAGATAAAGTCTATCAATGTCACTGCGTGGATGAAGGGCATGATTCATTGTTATTATTTTTCTGGTCTGCCTATCCATTGCTTTTAGTTCTGCTTGAGTCCAGTCCACTATTCCAGCTGTGTACCTAATAACTGGGATTGCCCAGGTGTTGATTGCCTTTATGGTATTTCCTCCATTGAGTTTGGACTTTAAGATCTTCTTCACTCTCTTGATGTATTCACCTCTAATCTTTTTCTTGACTTCAGTGTGCTTGATGTTGTCAGCTTGAAGGATACCCAAGTATTTGTAGTATCTTCCTCATCCAGACTCTTAATGTTATTTTCGTGGGGCATCTTGATTCCTTCAGTTTTCATTATTTTTCCTTGTTTGATAGTAAGCGTGGCACATTTGTCCAAGCCAAACTCCATTACAATATCTTGGCTATATATACGGACAGTGTTGAGCAGCGATTCTATTTCAGATGATGTTTTTCCATACAGCTTCAGATCATCCATATAAAGGAGGTGGGATAGTCTGGCAGATGTTTTTGGTGTTTGATAGCCATGTCCTGAGTTATTCAGTATTGTAGAGAGAGGAAACAGTGCAATAACAAATAGTAATGGTGATAATGAATCTCCTTGGAATATTCCTCTCTTGATATTAACCTCTCCCAACCTCTCACCATTGATCTGCAACTGTGTCTTCCATTGTGCCATCGATCTTTGCACAAATTTTCTGATGTTTCTACTGACTCCTGTTATTTCTAGGCACTTTATTATCCAATCATGTGGCAGAGAGTCAAATGCCTTTTTGTAGTCAATCCATGCCACATTCAGGTTGGTCTTCCTTCTCTTGCAGTTTTCCAAGATCATTTTGTCTATTAGGAGTTGATCTTTTGTTCCTCTGCTATTGGGGCGGTTTCCTTTCTGCTCAGGTGGAAAGAGATTGTTTTCAACTAGATGCTGTTGCACTGCATCAGCTACTACACCAGTTAGTAATTTGAAAGTTGTTGGTAAGCAGGTAATTGGCCTGTAGTTACCTGGTGTTGCCCCTTTTGCTGGATTTTTCATTATTAGGTAGGTTTTCCCAGTTGTTAGCCACTTTTCAATTTCTCCTCCTTGTAGTATATTGTTGAACTGTTTGGCAATGAGTGGGTGTATAACAGTTAGATGTTTCAACCAAAACCCATGCAGTTCATCTTCACCTGGTGCTGACCAATTTTTGATTTTCTTTGCTCTTTTTTCTACCATTTTTGTTGTTATTACTAGTTCTTTCATTTCAACTTCTGTTTTATTTGCATCCACCTCTTTTAACCAAGCCGCATCCTTGTTGTATTTCTTTGGGTTATCCCATATCTGCTTCCAGAACTGCACTGTTTCTTCCTTGTCAGATACTGACTTATTATTATTATTATTATTATTATTATTATTATTATTATTATTATTATTTATTATACCATGGAGGACTCTTAAAATGCATCAGGTGCATTGAAGTCATTCTTTTGCACAGGATATTAAAAAGAAACACTAACTTCATTCTGAACATAGGTATGGAATTCAGCCTCATCCTTTAGCAGGACAAATCTGCTTTAGGGTGGACCAAAGAAGTAGGCTGATAGGTCAGTATGCAAAGTCTATTTCAAGTCATGCTTAATCCCTAGCGATTTTATGAACAAGTCCACTTAGTCTCCTTGGCAATACTATGGACATGATTTGCCATTATCTTCTTCTGGTATGTTTTTTTTCAACTTCCAAGTCTACCTATTGGTCAGCAATTTCCTCATCCATGTACTAACCAAGCCTGACTATCAGTTTCTATTCTGTGACCAGAATGCTGTCATCTGTTTGCACAAGGCAAAGGGGAAACCCAATGCCTAGGGAGGGAATTCTGACTCTACAGCTTTTATAAAACAAACAACCTTGTTTCTACTGGGACTGCACTTTTTCAGTTTTTTAGTTTGCCTATTGAAGATTGCAGTGGATAGAACACTGATGCTAATGTAGGAGATGGACAGGCATAGCTTGGAAGTGGAGTCAAGAGAGTAATCAGCCTGGAGTCATTACATTCCCACAAACAATCTAAGTCCAACCCCTCTTGAAGTTCATTGACTTTTAACTCATGCCAGTTTAGTACTGATCATTAGTTGACTAGAATTATTATGAACAGGCATGAACAATACATTACCTTAACTGGAGCTTAATTTGTGGCCCTGATTATTCGTGCCTTCCTGCTAAGATGTCAACAATTAGGGTGAAGATTTGGCCTGATTCCCCTCTTTAGAGTTTATTGGAAGCTGACATTTGGGAGAGTGGGAAGACTGTAGCATAGGGTGGGGAAGAAGAAGGCTGCATGTAGTCCAAAGGCCAGGTTGCCCATCTGTGACAAAAAGACCTATTAAGGAATCCTCATCAAAGGATGAGGGCAGATTTTATAAGCTTCTTAGTCCTGTGGTCTTGGATCTTCTGAATAATTAATATGTCTGTATACTTGGAAACTTCTTGCTGGAATTGCAGGGCTGAAAGGTGAGCTATCACATCTGGGATGCAAAATTTCAGACATTCCCTGGATGGCAGTAAAGAGTTTTCTGCATCTCTGCTGCCAACTAGTGGTTTGATGTTTGCAGTGCAGATATGTTAACCTTACCTGTAGCATTGCCCAAACCAAAGGAATGCAAGGGCACCTAGAGCTCACTAAAAAGCAGATCATTTGAAGGTAAAAGCTTACTCAGAAATAAGATTAAACTCAGGAAAGATTGTTCTAAATAACCTCCTCCTCCTCCTCCTCCTCCCTCTCCCCCTCCTGGCTGGCAATTCAGTATAGTTTCTTCACAAGTTCTAATTTCTAGTAGTGTTCATTAACATTTGCCTGCCTAGATAGGACAATATGACAGATCTTACTTCATCCAGCATGTTGGGTAAACACAGCCACAAACTCACTTCCCTATCATTAGTAAGAAATGTAACTTGCTATTATGCTGAATAATATTAGTAGGTACAACAAATGAGCTAAATACGTTTGAGGGATACTTTAATGACTTTTATTATCTGCTCAGTTTAGCCCCATAAGAGTAGAGTCATCATTACAGGAGAAACAGACAAAGTTGGTGCACTTTTGCTGGGAAGCTAATTAAAGAATCTTATAAACTGCAATAAAGAAAATTGAACTAATATGAATGGTCCCATTGTAGGATAGGAAATCAATTTCTATATTCCTTCTATCGCTTTCATTTACATTGTTAGTGTCCTGCAATGACTACAAAATGCAAATTCCATTTTGCCAGTTGCCACAATTATCCTGCTGCTCAGAACTACCTTGGATGTACAGAATGTAGACAAATTCACAGGGTCTAGACTAGAGGTATCCAATCCTGGCAACTTTAAGATCTGTGAACTTCAACTTCCAAAATTGGACTTCTGGGAGTTGAAATCCACAAGTCTTAATGTTGCCAAGGTTGAACACTCCTGGTCTAGAGCAGACATGTCAAACACAAGGCCCGGGGGCCGGATGCGGCACGTGAAGTGGTTTCATGTGGCCCACAAAGCCATCCTGGAAACAGTGAGGGAATGGACCCCGCTGCCTTGGCCCTGGCCCAGGCCAGCCGGGAGCCAATGTACAATTTTGTGGTGGCCATCTTGGCACTTGCCCCGGTGGACCATGCCTTGGCACTTGCCCCGGTACCACCCCCTTCTGCCAGAGACCCTCAGATCTGCCCCACTCCTGCCCAGGCCCCCACAAGCACCCTTGACGTGAATGATGTAGAACTGGCCACGCCCACCCAGTAGGCCACACCCAGTCCATCCACGCCCACCCAGTAGGCTGCACCCACTCTGGCCACATCCACCCGGCCCCCCAAGGGCAACCGCAATGCTGATGCGGCCCTCAATGAAATTGAGTTTGACACCCCTGGTCTAGAGGAACCAGAGGAACATTTAACAGAATAGCAGAATAATAGAATAACAGAATAGCAGATTCAAAAGGGACCTGGGAGGTCTTCTGATCCAGAGGTCTCCAACCCCCGGTTCGTGGACCGGTACTAGACTGTGGCATGCCAGCAACCGGTCTGCACAAACAAGCAAAGCCCCATCCATGGGATGTAGGCAGCACACAAAACTACACACTCTCTGGTACATGGAAAAATCTTTCTCCATGGAACCGGTCCCTGGTGCCCAAAAGGTTGGGGACCTCTGTTGTAGTCCAACTCCCTGCTCAAGCAGGGGACCCTATTTGTTCTTAAAAATCTGTTCTTAAAAATCTCCAGTGTTGGAGCATCCACAACTTCAGGAGGCCATTTCTACTTGATGGCTATGAAATTGCTAACAATATATTTGTATGTACAAAACAACCCCCCTATTTGTTTGCACTGTTTTAATGAATTTAAATGACTTAGGTGTTCACTTCTATATTTTCTGGGTTGTTTAGAGACAGTAGTTCTTGAAAAACTTTGCATTTTTTATTCCAAACTCTGCTCAAAGGATTACACCTTTCTTCCACTCTCTTTTATATAGCGCAGGCCTGGAGCGTTTTCTATTCCATTCTTCAATCAGTCTCTTTCAGAAAACTCTATTGCATTTTGCATGGTTTTTCTCTGTCTTCTCCCCAGCTGACACTTGGCATTCTATTTCTATAGAAAATTCTTAGCTTGCAATGAAAGATAATCCTTCCTCTGCCAAGCATCTGAATTTTGATCACATGATGATGGGGATGGTACAACAGTTGTAAGTGTGAAAAATGGTCATAAGTCACTTTTTTCAGTAGCGTTGTAACTTTGTACGGTCACTAAATGAACTGTTGTAAGCTGAAGACTACCTGTGGTTCTTCTGTATATAGTAGGCATGCCCAAACAATGAGTCCAAGAATTGTGTGTACTCCACAATAGTGTTTTCCAAATCTCACTGTAAATTTCCAGGTGACAGTAAGGGGGAAAATTCTAAATATCTTGGAACTGGTCAAAGTACTTGTATTAATTAAATTCCAATTTGTATTACATTAAATTTAATTAAAATCCAGCGTAGTGTTATTTGTGGTTTGTCCACTCCATGCTGCTTGTATTATTTCTGGATCCCTGCTATTCGAAACCCAGATGGGTCTTCATCTCCATAAAGTCTGCAGAGTCCTGATATAAGGGAATTTATTTGATGGCCTGCAAAATTCATTAATGAGTGCTCCTTCTACAACAACTGTAGCATTAGTTACACATCAAATATATGTTTGCTCATCTATGATAAAGTTTGCATATTTATAGCCTCGGGCTGCACGATTGATTAAAACTATTCCCATGTACAGCTTTGCACCGAGGTTGTCCATTCTTAATGTAGCTACTCTCTGCATGACCTATTTATATTTTAAATCCAATGCCTAATTATTAAAATGGAAATTTCATTTGATGCTACATTAACTCCAACCTTTTTTCTACCCTTGAAATAGATGGGCGAAGTAGAAGAATGACTACTCTTATTTACAAGGCCTGGGTTGTACAGAGCTTCACGGACACTTGCCTTTGGCAGCTCTGCAGATCTTCATCGGAGAAGCCTTGCAGATTCTGCAGTCAGCATTGCAGATTCCCATTTGGTATGGGAAGCGACGATTCTTCACGCTGAAGCTCAAGGGAAGGCGGATAGAGGAGAGGAGAGCGTAGAGGCTCTCTCATTTATATCAGTGGAGAGGGCAACTTTTTATAAATATCCCTTCAATGAAGAGTTTCTCCCTTCAGTGAAGAGACTGATTTTTTTTTCCTTAATAGGAAAAGATTCTATTTTGCATTCTATATATCTATATCTATATCTAATCTATATCTGTATCTATATATCTATATCTATAGATATATCTATATGTAATGGCAATCCCATTTGTTGCCATTAGGTGAACCCAGAACTGCCACAGCATCATGTAGTGATGTGATTGCCATTTATGACCTCCAACTGGTTCCCTCATTGACTTTGCTGTTGGAAGTGAAAGTGACCACATGGTTGTGTAATGTAGATATTACTACCTATAAATGTTCTGAAATAGATTGTTATTTCATTGTTATCCCAATGGGAACCTAGGATTGAATCCATCCATCCATCTATCTATCTATCTATCTATCTATCTATCTATCTATCTATCTATCTATCTATCTATCTATCTATCTATCTATCTATCCTGCTGGTTCCCTCATTGACTTTGCTTGTTGGAAGTTGGAAGCAAAAGTCTCAATGTGACCACATGATTGTGTAATGTAAATATTACTACCTATAAATGTTCTGAAATAGATGCACGGTTATCCAAATGGGAGTCTAGGATTGAATCCATCCATCTACCCACCCACCCATCCCCCATCCCCTCATCCCTATCCATCCCTATCAATCTTTCTGTCTTTCTGTCTATCTATCTATCTATCTATCTATCTATCTATCTATCTATCTATCTTCTATCTAGTGCTTTTTTTCTAAAAAAAAAAAAAAAAGGTGGCAGAACTCACACACGTCATACAACTTGCCTTGCCTACCCTACAAGGTTCCATCCAAAAAAGGTGCCGGAACTCCGTTCTGGGCGTTCTATGAGAAAAAAAGCCCTGTTTCTATCTATCATCTTTTTTCTGCTATTTAGGATCAACACCAAGAGTAAGTGAAGAGTCAAGAAATACAGTTACAGGCTAGCCACATGCTAGCAATTGGTAGAGTAGCCATAAAAGCCTTAGAAAAGATGTTCAGATGTTGTGATGTGTCTATAGCTACAAAAATCAGAATAGTTCACATAATGGTATTCCCTCTGACATCTTATAGAAGCAAAACATGGACTTTGAAGAAGCTGGCTTCAAGGAGTATTAATGTTTTTGAAATTAGATGTCAGAGAAGACATGGATAGTCAAGTAAAATTGGCTCATCAAAACGAATGAGATCAAATCAAACAAAGCAACTCAGAGTTCTCATTCAAGGCAGAAATGACCAGATTAAAATTACCCCAGTTGGACACATTATGCAAAGACTAAGCTCTCTGGAGAAGTCTGTAATGCTGAGAAAAGTGGAAGGAAAGAGACAAAGAGAGTGGCCACTAGCAAGGTACAGTGGCAATGGGTACATCATTGGAAGACCTGAAGAACTAAGACCACATTGTCATGGAGAAAATCTATGTATATGGTTGCTAAGAATTGACACCAGCTTGATGGCACATGATCAATCAATCAATAAACACAACCTCATACACACAAATATATAATACATGAATTTATACAAATATGATTTTGGAGATATGTACAGTATCAATAAAGGAAAATATTTGTAGCTCAGGGTTGAAATGAGGGATCCTAGGTGTTCTCTGAGCTTGCTTGTTTTCTTGCAGATGTTTCATTATCCACCATCAGTGCACTAATGATGTTACCTAATTGGGTAATGAAATGTTTGCAAGAAAACAAGCAAGCTCAGAGAGCACCAAGGACCCCTCCTATGTACAGTACTTTTGTATATACAACACACACAATACAAATATGCATGGCATTTGTACTAGATCTCATTATGAAAGCCCATTTTCTCTTAGGAATGTTATGATCTACTTTAGCAGGTAAGTAAAATAACAGTGAGTTCTGTTTTTATTGTGTTTTTGTGCAGTTGCTTATTCTTATTTATACTTTTTTGATGCACCATCTTTTGTTGTTGGGGAGGTGGGCTATAGTAGGTAATTATGGTGTTTTATTCTATTCCTGTATTTTATTTCTATCTTGCACTTCCTTTGGGAAGACTCCAGAGTGATATATAGGAAAAGAATAAGAGCACAAATAAATGAAAATACATAATAAAACTAGTGAACTTTAACAACAATAAATACAAAACATCAAAATAGGGCTCTTTTTAGTAAAGAAAAGTATATTATCTAAAAGACAGTTTAGAGATAGCAATTGTATAAATGTCTGGGTGAACCAATAAAGGAGAATATTTTTTTGAAATGATTGGTCCTTGGTAGGTAGGCATAGATTTCCTTGTTACTGAGGCCACTTATGCTTCTCATAATGATGAGAATCAAGGACAGCTGTATTTTTGCTTTGCTCAAAACAAGCCAACATCCTAAGCTCTAGGTCTGAATATCACTGATCCCTGGATTCTCCTTCTGGGGAGGATTATTTGCGTCTCAGTTAAGCCAAGACAACTCTAAGCAACTGTCAAGCATCTGCACTGTCTTTCCTGATTTAGGTGGAAAGGGAAGATAATTGAGTATCATCAGCATACAAATCACACTGTATTTCAAACCCCCTGTTGACCACCGGTATTGACTTTATATAGATGCTGAACAGCAGGGAAGAAAAATAGCATTCCTACCATAAACACCATGGGTCCAAATAGTAATTTCCCCATGCCATGATCTGATAATGTGCCTTTGGCAGAATGTCATTGTTATAATGCAGTGCTTCCAGTTCCCCATGCCTTGAGCTGCTCTGGTAATATCCTTTGATCAAGGCTGTCAAAGGACACTGAGAGATCTTGGAGGATCAATATAATTGCATCTCTGCCTCTCTCCCAATAAAGATATATTAGGGCTACCAAAGGTGTCTTGGTGTCAGACAGACTGAAACAGACTTAAATAATCAGCCTTTTTCAAGCAAAGTTGTACTAGGATGGTCACAACTCTTGCTACTACAAAGGATATTTGCAAGTTTGGATGGTAGTTCTTCAAAACTTTACATTTTTCACAGACGTAGCACCCATGATAGGTAAAGATCTAGAGCAGGGGTCTTCAAACTTGCCCCCTTTATGACATGTGGACTTCAACTCCCAGAATTCCTTAGCCAGCATGCTTGGCTGAGGAATTCTGGGCGTTGAAGTCCACAAGTCATAAAAGGGCCAAGTTTGAAGACCCCTGATCTAGAGATCAGATCACTGGCCTCAGTAAGGCAAGTATGTTATGACTAAAACTGTTCCTACAAACTCTGGCAGATTTTGCAGTAAGACGAGTGAGCCATAAACTCAGCCAAGTCCATAGCAATTGTGGCATTTATTTCAGAGTGACCCAAAGGTGCTTTCCCAAAAGGCAATTGGACTTTCTTGTTCTTTTTGGTTTGAAAATGTTTTGCTTCTCATCCAAGAAGCTTCTTCACTTCTGGCTTTTTGGAATGAAGCTTCTTGTATGAGAAATGAAATGTTTTCAAGGAAAAAAACCCCAAGAAA
Source organism: Crotalus tigris (assembly GCF_016545835.1). Lineage (NCBI taxonomy): Eukaryota > Metazoa > Chordata > Lepidosauria > Squamata > Viperidae > Crotalus > Crotalus tigris. Next base: position 1,037,200 of record NW_024097149.1, on the reverse strand, counting down.
GTCTAGTTGCCTTTTGGAAAAGCACTGGATGATTGAGAAGCGCCATAGAAATTCAGAGACCTTAATTTATTTGGATTCTATAGCCCAGTGATGGCAAAGCTTTTAGAGACTGAGTGCCCAAACTGCAACCCAAAACCCACTTATGCATCGTCGAGTGCCGGGTGGGCTTGGCCCATTGGGTGGGCGTGGCCCATTGGGTGGGCATGGCTGCAGTGGTAACGGCAGACTGGGTGGGACTAAAAAGTTCAATCAATCAATTCCAACTTTGCAACATCTTTTTTTTCCCCCTAGAGAAGTTGAAATCGACTGATTGAACCTTTTTTTTTTTTTTTTGCACAAATGTAAAGGCCTAAAGCAAAAAGGTTTTATAAAACCCAGCTGAAGGCCTAGGACTGGGGTGATGACGCACGTGCCCACAGAGAAGGCTCTGAGTGCCGCCTCTGGCACCCGTGCCATAGGTTCGCCACCACTGTTATAGCCCATCTCAACAAGTGGCTCTGGACAGTGTACATTCAGGAACAATGGGCAAGTTTGCAGCAAGTTCCAACAATTCATAGAAAGACTAGTGTCTAAGTATAAAACACCTAGTATCTAGCTGACCAACTAGAAAATCCCCAAATTTTGCAAGATTACAAGGCTAGAGCATTTGACCTGGTATCCTGCTTTTGCACAGGAGATTCTCATCATCAGCTCAAATGTTACTGGAAAGATCTGTAATTTTTATTTTTGGAAATTGCTTCCTCCACAGATCTCAGGCCAGGCAGTTCCCTTTTCTGATCACTTGGAAATAACTAAAAATGTTCCTCAAATGAAGCTTGACTCTTGGTGACCAGGCAAACTTAATCATGCAGTTTTCTTAGCAATGATATAGGAAATGATTAGCTTCTATGAGGCTGTCCTCTGCTGAAACCAGCCTAGATAGTTAGATTTATCTAGGAAGATTAGAAAAAAAAACATAACAATGGGTTCCACTTCAAGATCTTCAGAGCAAAATAAAGTTGTGAATCGCAGATCTCCCTAAGCTAGGTCTTATTAGCCATGCCAAATTGCACGTCCACCGGAAATTGCAATTGAGAATTAATTAACTTGTCTTCACACACTATAATAGCAATATAGTGAATGCTATCCTAGAGAATGGGCTAGAAGGGAAATATTTTTCTTTTGTTCTTTCAGTACTGCCTTCATTTGTACATTAGACACCTAATCCAACAATATGTCCATAGAGTTTTGAAATGTTAGCAAAAATTAACCCACCTGACCTTGTTCTTTGACAGGACTCCTGTGAAATTGAGATTCCAATCTATCTACGTAGCTTGTCTTTTTATGTTTGCAAATACCTAATGAAGAGGACACTTCATTTCCAGAGACAATGATATACTTTCTATTAAAAGAACAAGTCTGTCAAAGTTGATTGTTATAAGAATTCCTTTAAAGGCATTGTGTTGCTTTCACCTTTGATAGGGTTTCTCCAGTGAGATTTTGCTGGCGGTCTCCAAGAGTCAAATGCTTCAAGGTGCTTTGCTACAACTATCTATGGCAATATGAAGCGACAGCTATTTCACACTTCAGTGGAATCTGAGTATCTTTTAAAGAAAGTTAGCTTAGGGACAAGCAGGCAGCTTCTCTGGCAAATCACTCTGATCATCCCTCATATAACTGGTTTGTGTTTGTATTTACTTTATAAATACTGATGAGTTGCAATTTTAGCCTTCAAAGTATCCTGCATGGCATACAACCGTAATAAAGGACATAATCTCAAGATTGCTAGAATAAACAAAAGAAACAGAGATAGAACCAGAGCATTGGAAGGGCAAATTGAGAACATCAAATTCAACCTCTTGCTTTGGGTAGGAATTCAACTTGAAACTTTCCAGGAAGACCATATGCAATATATAGGAGTCCCAATATATTCATGGGGAATGGCTTTCTAATGTTAGTAAAGTTTTTGTAACACAACCACAAGCAGAACACAACCAGAACCACAATGAGAAATTGGAATCTGCCTTCCTGTTTCCTCCTTGCCCTCCTTTCTCTAGCATGCCATAAAGTTGAAGGATTGTCAAGAGTTGACAACTAGCATAAATGGTCCACAATAAATACTAATATACATTATTATATTTACACTTAGGCAAGAAAAAACAAATGCACAGGGTATAGCATAGGTGGTACCTTGCTCAATAGTAGTAACTGTGAGAGGGATCTTGGGAGTCCTAGAGGACAATCACTTAAATATGAGCCAGCAGTGTGCTGCAGCTGCCAAAAAAGGCCCACATAGTTCTAGGCTGCATTAACAGAAGGATAGAATCAAGATCATGTGAAGTGTTAATATCACTTCATAATGCCTTGATAAGGCCACACTTGGAATACTGCATCCAGTTTTGGTCACTACGATGTAAAAAAGATGTGGAGACTCTAGAAAGAGTACAGAGAAGAGCAACAAAGATGATTAGGGGACTGGAGGCTAAAACATATAAGCAACGGTTGCTGGAATTGGGTATGTCTAGTTTAATAAAGAGAAGGACAAGGGGAGACATGATAGCAGTGTTCCAATATCTCAGGGGCTGCCACAAATAAGAGGGAGTCAAGCTATTCTCCAAAGCACCTGAGGGCAGGACAAGAAGCAATGAATGGAAACTAGCCAAAGAGAGAAGCAATCTAGAACTAAGGAGAAATTTTCTGACAGTTAGAACAATTAATCAGTGGAACAACTTGCCTCCAGAAACTTTGAAAGCTCCAACACTGGAAGTTTTTTTTTTTATCAAAAGTTTTACAAATTTAATACAATATAAACCCTTCCCACCCCATTCCCACCCTCCCCCACTTCCCAGAGCTGATTATAGAGTAACAAGTAAACAAACATAATCTAACTAACATTAACCAACTATACTATCAATCAAAACCACATCACACTTTAACTCCTTTTCAAAGCAAATATTAACAAATTAAAAACCAAAATAATAATATAATTAAAACTATTAATAATTATCTAAAATCTACTCGTATGCAAGATAATACTTTTCAGTTTCATAAATAAACCTAGAGTTTTCACATGAGGCACAAATGACTAGACCAGTGTTTCTCAACCTTGACCATTTTAAGGCATGTGGACTTCAACTCCCAGAATTCCACAGCCAGCATTGCTGGCTGTGGAATTCTGGGAGTTGAAGTCCACATGCCTTAAAATGGTCAAGGTTGAGAAACACTGGACTAGACTGTCATACTTCAGACTCATCATGTGAATCATATCTCTGGAAAAGCTCTAATGCTGGGAAAGATGGAAGGAAAGAGAAGAAGACAGCCCAGCAGCAAAGTTGATGGAGTGAGTTATACAGTGGTGATGAGTGTACCTTTGAGAGACTTGAAAACAGGTTAGGTATAGATCATTTTGGGGAAAAAAATCTATCTATGTGGTTGTTAGGAATCAAAAAGTACTCGATAGCACATAATCAATCTATCAATCAATCAAAAACCAGAACTCTTGGGGGTCAATTAGATTTTGCTTGTTAAGAACATAAGAACCTATACTGTCCTTCAAAATATTTGATATAACTCCAGAACCCATTCAAAGGTTATTGTTCTCCCCCTATTTACTTGGGGGGAGAGTATTTATCTTGGTCCCCAAGAAGTTCTGCATTCTGGACTTAATGATGGTAGAACTAAGAATATCCTTAAGTTCATTTAAATGGATTAGTTTTCTCATTAGCAAATGGATTTCCTTTAACACAAGGGGGTTGATATTCTTTTCCCTTCTTTGGGACCATATTCAGCTCTGGGTTAAAAATAGGATTGGCATGCTTGTGATTCAGGATGCTGTGGAAAATACAGCTGATGCACTAGATAATGATGGTACCACATTAAATCAACATAGATTAATTTAGCAATAATAACAATTGTATTTTGCCCATTCAGGCTTAGGGTTTAGTTGTGTAAAGCTAGTCTTGGAGTGTAACTGGGAGTTGAAATCCACTTTTCTTAAATGGCCAAGATTAGGAAATACTGCTATAGGCCAAGAGGGAATTGTACAGATTCAGTTTTTGCTTGGTGTCTGGTTAAAGTTTTCGCAAGGTGGCAAATCCAATATATTGTAGGAGATTTGCCTAAATAATAGCAGCTGGAAGATGGTTTTATAACCAGCAAGAACAATGTGTGTTTGTTTAAGAGGAACAGAAAGTTAGGATTTTTTTCCCACTTCTTATATTTTAGAAAAAAGATTCTTCTTTGCTTATCAAATCCAACAAGAACTTAGCAAAAACAGCAGATGCTGCTATCTGCTAGCTTAAATATACCATAATGATGAATGTTGGAGAGATAGGTTTAGATTGTACCAATCCTGAAGTTGAAACTCAAGTACTTTGGCCACCTAATGAGAAGGAAGGACTCACTGGAGAAGGGCCTAATGCTGGGAAAGATTGAGGGCAATAGAAGAAGGGGACGACAGAGAATGAAGTGGCTGGATGGAGTCACTGAAGCAGTAGGCGTGAGCTTAAATGGACTCCAGAAGATGGTAGAGGACAGGAAGGCCTGGAGGAATGTTGTCCTTGGGGTTGCGATGGATTAAACACAACTTCACAACTAACAACAACAACAACAACAAAACAAAACTAGAGGATATTGAACACACAGATGATGATGACGATATCCATCCAGTCATATCCAGTTCTTGATGATTGTATGGGCCAGGTCTCTTTCACTGCTTCTTTGAGTTATTTTATGCTTTGGCTGGTCTCAGCTTTGATGGTATCCAGCCATCATATTCTTTGGTGGCCTGGTTTACTTTCACTGCTAATTCTTCCAAACACAATTGCTTTCTCCAGTGAATTTCCTCACATGACATGGCTAAAATAAGTGAGAAGCAGTTTTGTGATTTTTCCTTCTGGTGACATGTCTGAAGTTTTGCGCTCCAGTATTTGCTTGTTAGTCACCTTTGCAGTCCAAGAATACTCTAGCAACTCAAAAGAGTCAATTTTCTTCCTGTCTTGCTTTTTTAAGGCCCAACTTTCACAACCATAGGTAGCCAATAGTGATAGAGGTTGTTTCCAGACATTAATATTTATAGAGTTCTGTGACAGGGCAGCCTTAACTAATGCCATCCCCTTTGGAAAACCTTTGGGAAAGCTTACTCAGCTCTGCTACTTGCTCTTCAGCTACCCTTTCAAGTCATGCCAAACAAATGGACTTATTTTATTTGATTAAATGTCACAGAGAACCCTGCTAAGTGTGTTAGCACAGAGTGTGAAAACTCTTTATGTTGTATAGCAATTTTTCCGAGTGTCAAAGATGCCCAGATGCCTTTCTCTCAAGAATGCAAAACATGAACATTGTAGAGAAGAATGGATAATGGAAACCATCTGTCCAGGAGGCTTTGCTCTGCCCCAAAGCATGCTTCTGTGAGAGTTTGCCATTCATTAACCACCACAACAAAAAAGTATACATTAGTCCCACTCTGTGTTAGCTTTTCAGAGCATTACAGCATGTTTTGGATAATCCCACCGCCACCATTCTCCTTGCTCTAATGATATCAGCTTTCCTGCAGGAATTCAGATCAATTGCCTGCAACAGGAACACTGTTGACCCCTCTGGAGCTGAGTCTCTAGAAATTGATGTGTCTACCACTGTGGAAGCAAAGCTTTTTCTCCAGGAGATTTTTATGCGCAGCATCTAAATGTCTGCTGAAGTGACAGCTGGCAGGGAGCAAGAAAATGTTGTGTGTTTCCTTTAGTTTTAGTTGATATTATGAATAGAATACAGCTGGAAGAGACCTTAGAGGTCTTCTAGTCCTGTTCAAGCAGGAGAACCTATGTATCTCAGACAGGTGATTGTCCAGTCTCTTCTTAAAAATCTCCAGTGATGGAACACCCACGATTTCTGGAGACAAGCTGTTCCACTGGTTGATTGTCCTCACTGTCAGAAAGTTTCTCCTTAGTTCCAGGTTGCTTCTCTCTTTGACCAGTTTCCAACCATTGTTTCTTGTCCATCCCTCTGATGCTTTGGTGATCAGCCTGACCCCCCTCTGCCTTGTGGCAGCCCCTCAGATACTGGAACACTGCTATCATGTCTCCCCTATTTCTTCTTTTCTTTAGACTAGCTAAACCCAAGTCCCATAGCTGTTCTTCATATGTTTTAGTCTCCAGGCCCCTGATCATCTTAGTTGCTCAGTTATACAGTATATTTCTCCTGTCTATGGAGATTCTCGGACATCCAGGTCATGTTTGTCCCAAAGGTGCTTTTTCAGGAAGCAACACATTTGCACTACTCAGGTGACCCTGAGAACACAGGTAAACCTTCAAATGGTGTCAAGGACTCTCTAAAAGAATACAAATGACCAGCTGTCTGCAAGGAATATAAATCCTTCCATTCCCCACCATCCAGTCAGAACTGAAGGAGCTTCTTGGATGAGAAGCAAAATGTCTTCAAAGAAAAACAAAGTCTAGTTGCCTCCTGAAAAAGCATCTTTGGGGTTATGTTTCTCCAATTGCTGCTCAAAGCACGAAGCTGAAAACACCAGCCTGAAGATGACGAATGGGACTTCGTCGAAACGTCGCCAAGACACTTCCAATTTTACGCGGGAGAAAACCCGAACAACCAAAGACCTACATACAAACACCCGCGAAAACCTCAGAAAACATACACACACACACACACACACACACACACACACACTCACACACATACACACACACACACATACACAAACACACACACACACACACACACCTATAATAAAGGTAAAAAAGGATATATGCAGTGTTATCTTCATTTTAGATATCAAAAGGGTTTTGCGGCTCCCGGTGTTTTGTTTTTGGTGGGAAACTGGTCCAAGTGGCTCTTTGAGTGTTTTGGGTTGCCTACCCCTGTTCCAGACAAACATCTGCCCAACATTTGCTTGAAGGGGCTGTGACAACTTGCCACAGCCAACTTGCCACAGCAAAACTCATTGGAGGCAAACTCACTGTGGGACAAGAGTTACACTAATATCAAAGAAATGGCCTCTCCTTTGAGGCAGGGATTGACAAAAATGTTGTTCGCCAGGTGTTTTTTTTCCCTTCATTCAGTAGTGTCTGATTCTCAAAGACTGCCTGGACAAAGTCCTGTAGTTTTCTTACCAAGTATTTTTTCAGTAGGGTTTTGCCATTGCCTCCTTCCTAGGGCTATGAGAGAGTGACTAAACCAAGATCATTCAGTTGGCTTTGTACCCAAGTTGGGACTAGAATTCACAGTCTCCTAGTTTCTAGACTGATGCCTTATTAACTGATGCACTTCCTTGAATTTGACCATTTCTTTAATTTGCTTCAATCTACAGTAGTGATCAAAATTGTGGAAACCATTTGGGAAAAGTACAGTAGAAATGCCACCTTTGGTTAAGTTTCCACCAATTTTTCTTCTAATTTCTTTATAACTGTAGCCTTGTTCACTTAATAATACCATTTTACATCGCTTTCTGGGCAACCAATCAACTCTTTGCTTTAATTTTATTAGGTTTTACAAGCTCACTAAATGAAAGAAAATAAAAACCAACCAACCAACTTGATAGTGATCACATAACACACTGACAAATGTCCTCCTCTCAACTTCAATACGTAACATCAATAACTGAATCCTACTGTGATCTGATTGGCTCATTGTCAAAACAAGATGACACCTGATTGGCTCTCTAAACACTCATGCTTATTGGCTACAATCAGATGAAGGAAAGCTACCTGATATCAACCTAAGCAAGTTGTGCTTCCTTTTTCTGGCTATAACTTTTCAAAGAACACAGTACAGATAATTGAACAAACTATGTTGCATTACATTCTTGATTAAATTATCTTTCCATTGATACATAATTTTATGGTACTACTCCCAAAAGAGTGGTGTTATTAGCCATCAAACCTCAAAAATACACTTTTCTCAAAAGGTTTCCACAATTTTGGCCACTACGGTAGGTTGAAGAGTACATGGTTTCCAAGTTTTCAATCAGATCTTTCTTAATCTTAGCTTAAAATGCCAGGAACTGTATCTGGGATCATCTTGATATCTGAGCTACAGTCTTTCTCTGACTTCTCAATGGATAATGCAGTATATTGATTTTATTATCAGTCCTCCCAGGTAAATCAGATAGGAAACCAACGAGATGAACTAAATTTACTTTACTGCAAGGCTACATTATCAAAATATTGCAAGTCCGAAGGTACAAACTTCCCATCACTACTTGTATCTTTCTGATTGGTTAGGGAGACTCCTTCCTAAGTTTCTTTTTCTTAATGTTAAAGCAACTGTATGCTTCTTCTTCTCTTGTCTGATACTTCCTTAGGCAGAGACTTTTTCCATTGTCCCCCAAGGCCAGGGGTAGGCAACTTTGGATCTTTTATGACTCATGGACTTCAACTCCCAGAATTCCTGAGCCAGCCATGCTGAGGGGAAAGGGAGAGGTTTCCAAGCTGAGCCATGCTGGCTCAGGAATTCTGGGAGTTGAAGGCCACGAGTCATAAAAGAGTCAAGGTTGCTTGCCCCTGCCCAAGGCCATTGTCACATTGCTTTACATTTACAGAATAAAGTCAATCCACATTAAATGGTTGCACAATGGCCTACATTGCACTAGTACAATATTTAATAGAATAACATTTTTGCAAAACGGCAAAGCTTCTCTGCATTTGTCAAAAGTGCTTTAAGAAATTGAGTCAAGGAGGATAGCTATTATAATAGTTAATAGATTGCGCTATCATCAAAGATGTCTTCTAGTTAGTTAATATATGATCATGGAGTCAACTCTTATATATACAGAAGTAACTTTTCATTGAAATCAGAGTAAGTGAACTGTAATAAATTTTTGTCACAGCTGTCAGTTGGGGCTTGAAGGGCAAAATAATAACTTAATTAACACAAGCCATTCAGTGGCTTGGTTGGGACTGGGACTTTGTGCAATATATACTAATTGACTCCTACATGATCCTTTTTCTAACTCTAACAAAGGACTGAATTATATCTTATCATGCAGATAGAGACAATGTCAACACATTCTGATTATGGGCAACAGTGGGTTACTTGCTTGGAAAGTACCACATGAATGGTCTAACTCAGTGTTTCCCAAACTTGACAATTTTAAGGCATGTGGACTTCAACTCCCAGAATTCTGTGGAATTAAAATTCTGTGCCTTAAAATTGTCAAGTTTGGGAAACACTGGTCTAACTTAACTGTACCATGCAAAATACTGGGCTGGAAAATGGAAATCAGTTGAACTGTGGAGTCTTTGGTGCTATCTGAGCTTGGTTATTTTCCTGCAGACGTTTCATTACCGTCAGGACCATTCCCACCAACACTGATAGGGAAGGTCAGTAGAATATAAAATGAGGGCAAACCTCATTCCCTACTAGCACTGATGATGTTATCTAGTTTGCAAGAAAATAACCAAGTTCAGACTGTAATCAGTATGTGAAATAATGCAAGAAAACACTCTGCCAGCCAGGTTTCTCCATTTTTCCATTAGAGCAGGGGTGTCAAACGTGCCGCATCACGACACGTGTTGTGACATATCACAACTTTTTTCCCCTGCCGGAGTTGGGGTGGGTGCGGCTTCTGCATGATGCATCGGGCCTGCGGACTGGCAGTTTGACACTCCTGCATTAGAGCTACTGGGTTTCAAGGTTGCAGGGACAACATAAACCATAGTCAGATTTGGCCAAGACTTGGGATTTGTACCAAACTAGTTTCAAAACAAGTTAAGCAATTCCTGCCTGTTTCAAAGGTGGGCTTCTTTCTGAAGTCACTTGAAAGCTTCCTAGGTCTTTTACTGTAGGGAAACTTGGCCTTAGCAGGGCCAAGAGTTTCTTTTTATTTATTATTTATCAGGGCTTCTATATCACCAAAGTCCCAAAGGTTTTAAACAGCTCAAAGAACCACAAAACACTGAGTTGATAACATCTGACGGACTGAACACTAACTAACCATAACTGTGCCATTCATAGGACTAGGTTAAACCTCCCATCCTCAAATATTCTAAAAATCTCTAAAGAGTTAAGATTTTGCAACCCTTTAGAAGCTAAAATCCAATGTGGTGGTGGAGGCCTTAATATCTGAGATAAGCTGTTTAGCAATAGCAATAGCATTTAGACTCATATACCACTTCATGGCGCTTTACAGAGTCAGCATATAGCCCCCAACAATCTGGGTTCTCATTTATCAGCCTCAGAAAGATGAAAGTCTGAGGCAACCTTGAGTTGGTCAGGATTGAACTCCTGGCAGTGAACAGAGTCAGCTTGCAATACTGCATTCTAACCTCTGCGCCACCAGGGCTCCTGATTCAGAGATGAGGGACTATCACAGTGAAGGTTCATCTCCAACATCACTGTATGTGGCATTCCCTCAAAGAAGACAGACTCAGCAAAGCCAGTCTTCCCATTCACATTTGATGGGCAGATTCATTCCTGAGAAGGCAGACTTATAGTATCCAGAACAGACTCTTCCCAATGCAAACACTATGGCTACCCTTGATTGTCATTAGCCTGATCTATTTAGAAAGTTGATTCAGTTTGGTGATTACATCAAAACTTTGCACAGTGTTAGTAATGAAAGGCATTTGAAGAGTTAGAAGTGGGTGAAAAAAAAACCAGAAAACTGAATGGAAGCCTAGAACTTATGATTGTAGCTATCTAAAAAAAATTAATGAGAAGACTTTTTTATTGCATCCACAAGATACCTTTTGTGGAGTCGGTTAGAGTCAGACTGAATAAAATAATGAAATTGTTAGCAGGAAAAGCTAGGGAGAATTGTAGGCCCTGGAGCTAGGAGGAAGAATCCATCTCAGTGGGAAAGCAGATGGCTCTCTTCTCTTTCCTTTGCAACTCTAATTAAATTGCCACCAGGCAGTAGTATCTGCCTGGTGGATGCACAAGTACAGCACAAGTACAGCATAGTACAGCTATGCACAAGTACAGCTATGCACAAGTACAGCATAGGTGGCACCATGCTCAATAGTAGTAACTGTGAGAGGGACCTTGGAGTCCTAGTGGACAATCCCTTAAATATGAGCCAGCAGTGTGCTGCAGCTGCCAAAAAGGCCAACACACGTGAAGTATTAATACCACTCTACAATGCCTTGGTAAGGCCACACTTGGAATACTACATCCAGTTTTGGTCACCACGATGTAAAAAAGATGTTGAGACTCTAGAAAGAGTACAGAGAAGAGCAACAAAGATGATTAGGGGACTGGAGGCTAAAACATATAAGGAACGGTTGCTAGAATTGGGTATGTCTAGTTTAACGAAGAGAAGGACAAGGGGGGACATGATAGCAGTATTCCAATATCTCAGGGCTGCCATAAAGAAGAGGGAATCAAGCTATTTTCCAAAGCACCTGAAGGCAGGACAAGAAGCAACGGGTGGAAACTAATCAAGGAGAGAAGCAACCTAGAACTAAGGAGAAACTTCCTGACAGTGAGAACAATTAATCAGTGGAACAGCCTGCCTCCAGAAGCAGTAAATGCTCCAACACTGGAAGTTTTTAAGAAGAGACTGGACAGCCATTTGTCTGAAATGGTGTAGGGTTTCCTGCCTGAGCAGGGGGTTGGACTAGATGACCTCCAAGGCCCCTTCCAACTTTACTACTATTACTATCTTCTGCAAGAACCTTGGAGAATCAGCCATTTGGGCTAGAATCACTAGGATGTAGGGGAGAGGCTTGGACTTTCTGCCTTCTCAATGATCCTTGCATAAGTTTTATGAATGGCCCTAATAGAGATATAGGAACACTGGTGACCCACCTATTATACTCCCAATGACCTTTCTTCATTAACATTAAAGTTGTGGCAGTCTCAAACAGTGTCCTTACATTGTTCCAGTGTCAGTGGTACAGTTCATTCCACATGGAGTGCTGAATATCAGTTGTTCAGTCAACAGAGAGAGAACAATTTGTTCTTTCGAGGTAAAAGGGAAAGCAGAAGAATAGGGGGCATACAAATGGGGGAATGATTGTCACTTAAAGAAGGAACCCTGAACGGTTGTGACTAGGGATGTGGTTCTGAGGAAACGAGGAAATACAGCTGAGAAGAGCTGTCATTATTATTATTATGCAAGAGCAACAGTATACTATTTCTCTGTGGGGCTATGACGTTTCAGACCAGGACTTTATTTATCAGAATGAAAAGCCTGTTAATCTGGCAGCTTGGCTACACAATCACAGTCCTTTGACAATTTAGGAAGAGACTGACTTCCTATCCTGCCCGTCTAGAAAGAAACAACTGAAATAAATTAGCTCCAAAGAGAATTAAAAAGGAGAAAAAGAAACACGGAGGCAAACAGGGTTATCAAGAGCAACAGAGCTGGAGAGGATGCTTTTGCTGATTGTTGGTGTGTTTGTTAATACTGTGAATATGCATAAAAAAGTTAAGTAAACAAGATTTCTGAATTGTACTCCCCAAATCTGAATCCAGCATAATCAAGCCTATAGACCAGGGGTCTTCAAACTTGGCCCTTTTATGACTTGTGGACTTCAACTCCCAGAATTCTTCAGCCAGCATGCCTGCGGAATTCTGGGAGTTGAAGTCCACAAGTCATAAAAGTTTGAAGACCCCTGCTATAGACCATAAGAATCTTATTTCCACTTAAGGATTGGAGTCATGAGTTTGGTGCAATAATGTCTCTCTTGAGAGAATAATTTTTATATTTGTTTGTATGATGGTGGGAAAATGGACCATGCTGCCTTCAACAGATATTCTGAGATATCTGTTGAAGGCAGCATGGTGTTATGGAGGAGTTAGATCCCAACATGTCACAATCATTAATATAATTAATCTCTTCTTGTCTCTCACTCCTGCAGGTTACCACTGGGAAGTATTATGTCAGTCTTAACTGAGATCTAAACTGCTTATTTTTGGACAGTTTTCAAAATTAAGCCATGGTAATCCTTCAGTATAGCTTTGTGTCTGGAAAAACCATGATTTTCACATTTGTTGGGATATTTATCATGCAAAGGGGATTTATTTTTATCTTGAGCAGGGACTTGGACTAGAAAATCTCCAAGGTCCCTTTAGAATCAGAATAGATTAGGAGGTCTTCTAGTCCAATCCCTTGCTCAAACAGGAGACCCTATGCCATTTCAGACAACTCTGTTATTCTGCTAAAATAGTCTGTTATTCTGTTAAAAGCTCCTGATAAACTATCCTAAATTTCCAAGCTTCCCCATAATAATATTGCAAGAGGACCAGCAAAGCAGACTGTGAGAATTCATTCTATAGTTCAAATTAACCTGCTAATATATTAGTTATCATCTCCCAGAATGAATTAACTCTGCTGACTAAAGATTCTAGGAATTGAAAGTTAATACATCAGGAGGGCATGGGTTCAAAAGAAGGCTAATATAGTCCAACATTGTTTAGTGAAGAGAAGATTACCGAAAACCTGGGTAATATCCCAGATAGGATCTTGATTCTTCCAAATCATTGCAACAGATGTTCTCTCTTTACAAATATCAATTCCTTTGCTATGTTGTAGCTTGAGGCCAAAATAATATCTGGAAATCAATATGAGCCTAATAAAAGAAAAAGGCTGTCAGCTCATTCATTATCAGTATGATATTGTTTGGAATTATGACCAGGAAGTTGCTCAATCTTCTATGAAGTCTTGCAATGTACACAATCATCATCATGGAGTCTCTCCATAATCCATAACTTGTCCAAAAGAATGACTACATGTATCTTTCTATAGCATTATCCAAGTAAAGTATTTTCTTAATGGGAAAATCTATCACATATTTCAGGTTTATTTATAGATGTTGGTTTGTCTTGGCAAAACACAATCTTTTATAGTTATGATTATGCAGCCCTACCTAATTCTTGCTTTCAGTAATGTGTTCGCTCTGCTCTTGGAGAAATACAGGATGAATAATCCACATTTTAGCGTGGTCCTTGTTTCATTCATTGTGATTTTCTAATGGATCTTTTAGAAAAACCTGAGGTTATATGAGCAGACTTTTGTGGCAACAGGGCAACTGCTAATTTTTCTTCCCTTTTCACTTATGTACAGAAACTCTGTGAAAAGAAAAAAAAATCTTAATAATTCTTTCTGTATAAATCAAACATATTTCTTTGACAGTCAATTAAAATAAAGGCCGGTGTCTGCTGAAAAATACTTAGTAAAAGGAAGAACTTGACCTTTGCAGTAGATGGTGAAAGATTGTGTTGACACACATTTCTTAATAGAACAAAGAACAAGAAAGTACGAGAATTAATGAACTGAACCTTGTTCATGGATACAACTTCTGCAATGACACGTGTAGAAATGGCAGTGAGGAAAGTAGTGGTTAGAATGAGGACAGGGTAGAACAGGGAAATGGCTCAGTAACCAGGACAACAGAAGAAGACTAAGGAACCAACCCAGTGGTCAGTTCCAGGAATAGGGAGCTGACCCAAAGGTCAGTTCCGAGAAAAGGGAAGTAGCAAAAAGCAGCGTTCCAGAAAGTGACATGTTGATGGTTTTTATAAGAAAAGGGAAATGGGTCAGCTAATTGGTGGTTCCAGAATGTCAGAGATGGGCATAGTACTAAGGCAGGAGTCCCCAACCCTTGGTCTGTGGACCAGTACCAGGCCACAGCATGCCAGCAACCTGGCCTCACAATCAAGCAAAGTCCCATCTGTGAGATGCAGGCAGCACACAAAACCACACACCCTTTGGTCCACAGAAAAACCTCCCTCCACGGAACCGGTACCTGGTGCCCAAAAGGTTGGGGACCTCTGTACTAAGGTATAAAACAGTGGTTCTCAACCTGTGGGTTGGGACCCCATTTGGGGTCGAACGACCATTTCACAGGGGTTGCCAAACAATGCAGTCCACCATTTTTCCCCCTTTTCTTTAGCTGTGCTACTCCCTTTTATTCTATTGGCTTTTGAAAGCCAATAGAATAGACTCTCTTGAATAGAGTCTAATTCTATTGGCTTTCAAAAGCCAAAAGGAATTGTCCAGGCTGTCTCTACCCTGCTGAGCCTGCCAAAAGTTCCATTCTGCAAATGGTGCTGCACCAGTTGAGTAGTCCTCGACTTACGACCGGTTGAGTAGTCCTCGACTTACGACCGGTTGGGGGTCACGGCATTAAAAAGGTTGAGAACCACTGGTATAAAATATGCCTCAAAAGATCTGGGTGTTGCCACTTGGCTCAGCCATTACACTGAATGACTGCTGTCCATTTGGTCCTTATTGCAATAAGTTGTTGAAATGTAAGTACTGAATTTGTGTGTTAAATTGAAATAAACCTCTGGATCCTAAAGTGAGAATTTTGTTGTGTGTTGTCTCTTGTTTCTCTTCAACAAGTTTTTCCCCTGACAACTCTCAATCTTTTTTGTAGGGTTACCAATTCTCTGGAACAGATTTGAGGCATGGAGTTTGTGGAGGATGGAAAATGTACGCTTTCTGCTGGTGGATGCTATTCTATCAATGGATGGATATCGGAAAACCATGCTTCTCTTCTTATGAAAATGTTCCCTTCCTTTCCTTCTATGTAATCAAAGAAATAAATTGGAAGTATTTGACTCTGGCTTTAAACTACAACAAAAATTGGACTTAATCTGGAAAACTATGCCTAATTGTTTCTCTAATAAGCAAGCCAAGATCTGAAATCTTAGTCTCATGCTGGACTGTTTTACTTATTTATTTTAAATATTTGTGCCCTGTTTTTCTGTCTTAATAGCACTTAAAATAGCAGAAGAGAGTTTAAGTTAACCATGTTTTTTTGAATTTGGCTGTGCTGGACATTAAGGCCAGTTAACAAATGTAATATTTAATAGACAAGAAGAGGGAGACAAGGAAAAGGCTGATGAAAGTAAGAAGCTTACTTTCCCATCAAATCTAAAATGGCTCTGCTCTCCCTGACATTTAATACAGTTTTATAAACCTGCATTGCACTTTAACTCCCATTCTGAAGAAGAAATGTAATAAAGAAATGGCAAAGGTTTGGGGGGGGGGGATTTATTGTACTGTATATGCCATAACAAATTGATTGATTCTATTTCCACAGCTAAGACTAATTTCTTCCTAGTCATGTTGATCAATCAAAAATAAATGCACAGACACTCAACCCACCCACCCCCAAATTAAAAAGCTTCATTAACATTTACATTTTCAACCATCAACTGACATTTTGAGCAATTAAATATATATTTTACTGCCTGACTTTGGCAAGATGAATATTATCTGAGTGGCTTCTCAAAAGAAAAGTAGTTTGAAAAATGAAAGTGGGTATCTTTGATAGCTTTCAGGAGAACTAATATATCTGAATACATCAGTTTATTTCACTAGGGTAAAAGAGATATCTAATTCATTTTCTGTAAACAGGAAGGTGTTTTAACATTTTATTGTCTATCTTAAGGTAATATTTTTACAAAGCCAATTTAAAGTGATGTTCAGTTCAGCTAATAAAGGCATTGCTCTAACCTGGGTCCAAGATTTACTTTTTAAATGGGTGTCACTTTGTATTTTCTTCACACTAGAAGATCAAGACTTTTTTGAATTATAGATAGAACAAAGTCTGCCAGTTTGATTGGCAGGTGTGAAGGATCAGGTCACACATAAGTTCCAGTTCAGAAGATTTATTGCTCAAGCCTATAGACAAGAATCTAGTAAACTAATGTACAACACTACATTGATACCAGATAAGAGTCAACAGAATTCAAGAGGGGTTGGACTTGAATTGTTTGTGGCAACTAAGGACATTAAGCTGATGACTTGCTTAATTCTGCCTCCTAGCTCTGCCTGCTCTTATTTACATCGATAGGTATTTCACTTTGAATCATGGTAATCTTTATACAGTTGGTATTACGCTTTTTAAAAATATTTTTCTAACCTTTAATAGATGTGTTTATATAGAGACATACAATCCCCCACCACACCACACCCACTTTCATACAGGCACACAAACAAAAATAACTAGTAAAAAAAGAGTAATTACACCTCCAGATATATTACTGTGACAACATAACAAAAAAATAGAAAATGTAACTTAAAATAAAAATAGAAAAATAATTCAGTCCCTAAGCTTATCATTAAACTCGACCATGTAGAAACATATTGTATATTCTTCTCATGTCTAGAACAACTAGCCTTTTCAGAAATGTAAATAACAAATGAAAATAAGTTTCTTATCAATTACAGGTAGTCCATGTTTAATGAAGCCAATTAGGACTGGAAATTGTTGTTAAGTGACAAGCTCATAAAGTAAAAAAAAAAAAAAGCACATGACTGTGCTGCTGGCAGTTCCAGCTGTCCTGGTTTCCAATGTTAAACAAGGACCATGTGAGCTGTTAAGTGAGGATCTGACATAACCGTGACTTCTGATTTCCTGCCGGCTTCCCCATTGACTTTGCTCATGGGAAGCCTGCAGGGAACACCAGAAACCATGATCACATGACTGCAAGGAGTCTGCAATTGCCGTAAGTACAATGTCCAGTTGGAACTACTATTTGTTCAATGCCTTTGTAAGTTTGAACAGTCAATGAAGTCATTCAATGAGGACCATCTGTACTGTGCCCCAGGTTGGATAGAATTAAAGCTCTTCGTGAGTTGACAAAAATTTCCATATTTTAGAAACTTCTGGTGAGGATTCATTGCAAACAAGACTTCCTTGGAGGAGCAGGAATGTATTCCAATGGAGATACTGTAGGTGGCCAGATATGAATTCTGGCTGGTACAGTTTCTCTGTAAAAAAAAGAAAAATTGTGAAATATCTAAGCTGGTGTATACTTCAGATAACTGCTCCTTGAGACTAGACTGCAGGAACTGAGTTTTTTATGGTCAGCTTATGAATTGAGTGGCTTGGAGTCAAGGGATTTCAATCAAGCTCACAACTGTAAGGTAGCTTATATGGAAAAAAAATTCACACAGGCTTAATTTCTTACCCATTTTTGAATATACTTAATATATAGCTATAGAGAGATATTCTGAGCAGCACAATAACAATTCCATTGGGTGAGTCATCATTCTTTTTGGATTGCAAATTCTGAAAAGTTTTAAAGTTGGAAAGACTGTTTTCTGCTGAAAGTGCTTTTGAACAAAATAGAATTCGAAGTGACAAATGAACTGGACCTTTGTGGGATTTTTGTTTTGTTTTGTTTAATAGACAATTGATGGATTTTACAAAGCACACGATAAAGGTAATATGAGCCCAACTGTGATGCTGACTGTAACTATGGAGATGTTGACTTTGATTTTGATTGCAACTACAGAATGCCATTTGAGATGAAAGTATTAAGGGCATAGGAAGACAACATAAAAAAGAGAGGGGAAGCTTGTCTTTTTTTCTTTCCCTTGTCTGAGACACTTTCATTTTTGGATTATAATAAAATAATGAAACCACCAGAAAAGCAAAAATATCAGAGGGGAAGAGAATATCACTAGACAACCTGCCCAGAGAGGAATTACACCAGATTTGCTTCAGAAGAATTGGAGGAGATTCACATGGAGGTGTAAGGTGAGACTACACAAAAACTTCAAAAATGCATGGTGCAATTGAAAGGGATGATACTGAACTAGGTGCTACAAATATTGATTTTTCTAAAATGTTGGCATGACTATGGATTCCAAATGCTTATCATGGGATAGAAACAAAGCACACCCTCCTCAAAGGAGACAAAAACAGTTCCTTGTTTGAAAAGCTATATTCCATATTTTAGGATGATAGTTCAATGTCATGTTAGAACAGTGGTTCTCAACCTGTGGGTCAGGATCCCATTTGGGGTCGAACGACCATTTCACGGGGGTCGCCAAACAATGCAGACCATTCCCCCCCCCTTTTACTTAGCTGTGCTACTCCCTTTTATTCTATTGGCTTTTGAAAGCCAATAGAATAGACTCTCTTGAATAGAGTCTAATTCTATTGGCTTTCAAAAGCCAATAGGAATTGTCCAGGCTGTCTCTGCCCTGCTGAGCCTGCCAAAAGTCCCATTCTGCAAACGGTGCTGCACCAGTTGAGTAGTCCTCGACTTACGACCGGTTGAGTAGTCCTCGACTTACGACCGGTTGGGGGTCGCGGCATTAAAAAGGTTGAGAACCACTGTGTTAGAATGTCAAGCATTCTCTGAAGGGTGCAATAATAATAAAATAATACTTTTGATGAATTAATTTTATTTTTAAATCAGAAGAATATTTCACATTTCTTAATATTCTAGACCGTTGAAATTTGAAAATTGGATAGCCTGATTCTTCATTCCACAGTTGAGGTACATAACTCATATTAACTTTCATTTTCCTTTTTAAATGCCTTGTAAAATTGAATTGTTACTTTCTCTTCAAGCACTGCATCTGTGAAAGATCCTATAACTGGAGGTACCTTGTAGCCTACCAGAGTATCTGGACTATATTGCTTAAATGATACATGTTTCAGTATTATTCTACAGCATATTCAATATTTGCCAAAGTATTTTACATCTGATCTACAATGTTTCCTCCCTTGTTTAGTCCAAACATTCCAGTAAACTTCAGTAGCTGTGGCACTGCCACAGTGACATCAAAATATTTTCAACATTTTTTTAAAAAAACGATTGTTCCATTGAGAATCAAAGCCCTTGAAATGAACTTCAATGGAATGTATTTGAGGAGTTTGGAGGACCACAAAAATGGAACTAGGGATCCTTGGATTCTTAATCCTGCTCTATACTGAGAGAGCAGAAGAGATCTCTCTCTTCCTTTTAGGCATTCTTGTGTAAAAGCAGCCTTCAGCATTCAAATACAGTGAAATATGTTGCTTACACCCAGTAGGAAAAACTGCATCATTCTTTTTTGGATATAGCAATGAGAGAGTTCCTGATAGGCTCAGCAGTTGTCCATCAACCCAACTGAGGTTGCATCAGCAAAAGGCAATATTTTTTTTTTTTTGTTAACCCTGTAATCCCTTGCATCGTGGTTGAGTCAGGGTGATGGAATGGAGCTGAGAGTTTACTGGTCGGATGTCCTTCCTGATGCCTATGCGGAGCTCACAGTAGATATTTTCCCTTTGTGCTCAGAGAAAGAATTATCTGCTGCGACCTAGGATCAAACTCACAGCGTCCTGATTATGAGGTAAGAGCTCCACCTCCAGGCCACCATGCCGTTCATCATCAAAAGACAATAATGATATTAAAAAGCATATTGTCAAAAAGAATGGCAAGTTGCCTAAATGTATGTGTCCTGTGCTGCTTGGTAGGCCTTCAGACTTAGTGGTGCGAATTCAAAATGAGTCACTGCAACGTACATATCTTGCTATAACATGGGAACTGTGAATAGGTAAACCCTATGTAAGCTGGAAATGCTCTGCTGTAATAGTTGTAACTGTTGATGGCAATGTTAATTGTTCTTCCACCCTGGAAACCATTTAAATGGCTGATTATCATCCCTGAAGTAGAACTGATGGCTCCTTAGACCTTTAAAACAAGCTAAAATGTGGTATTTAATGCGGACGGCTCAGAATCTCCCAGTGTTTTGTGCTGAATAAGTATTTCCCAGCAAACCCAAGGAATGTGTTAGATTGGTTTTGTCACTCCAACAATTTTCCGCACTCCATCCTTCAGTGACATCATCTCATGCCTCATTTAAGGTTTCAGGCTCCAGGGCAGAGAGGCTACAATTGATTTCCTTGATATCCTACACGCACCACACACATACTTGCTCCCTTCTGCTCAAATTGGTGAGCCATTATCAGGGAATGAATTAATTGCTGCCAAATGTTGAATGAAATTTTTAAAAAAATCATAAAAGTAATGGTTAGCAACATCCCCCCCCCCAGGCCTTTAATGTAAGAGTATGAGATTTGGTGAAGTTCATCCCAAAGGTGCTTTTTCAAAAGGCACCTGGACTTTGTTTTTCCTTGAAGACGTTTCCCTTCTCATCCAAGAAGCTTCTTCAGTTCTGAAGAAGAGAGAATGGAAGAAGCTTCTTGGATGAGAAGCGAAGCATCTTCAAGGAAAAACAAAGTCCAGTTGTCTTTTGAAAATGCACCTTTGAAAGAATCATGGCATGGATGACTGAGAATCTCCATAGATGTAGCATCACTTCATCATAATAGTCTGAAGACATATTCTTTGTATCTGAACAACACAACTCTGAACTGCTGTAGTTGACTACAACTTCCATAATTCCTAGCTAAAACAGTCACTCGTGCATCCCTGTAATACATTTGTTCTGTCTCTTATCTCTGTCCCTGGGAATCTGTTTTTCCATGAGAAAGTATAAGAAGCCCTTGACTTACGGCTACAATTTGGACCAGAGTTTACGTTGTTAAGCAAGGTGGTTGTTAAGTAAGTCTCATCCAATTTTATTTCCTTTTTTGCCATTGTTGTTCAGAGAATCACTGCAGTTGTTAAGTGAAGCATGCTGTCAATCAGCGAATCTGGCTTTCCCTATTGACTTTGCTTGCTGGAAGCCCCCTGGGGAAGTTGCAAATGGGGATTAGGTGACCCCAAAACACCACAAACCTCGTAAATACACGCCAGTTGCCAAATGCCCAAATTTTGATCAGGGGACTGTGAGGATGTTGCAACGGTTGTAAGTCACTTTTTTCAGTGCCATTGTAACTTTGAACAGTCACTAAAAATGGTTGTTAAGTTGAAGACTACCTGAATGTCATATCTATATCCATATCTATATCTGTATCTGTATCTGTATCTGTATCTGTATCTGTATCTATACCTATATCTATATCTATATCTATATCTATCTCCATATCTCTCTCCATATCTCTCTCCATATCTCTCTATCTCTCTGTGTCTCTATCTCTCTTTATCTCTCTCTATATCTATCTATCTATCTATCTATCTATCTATCTATCTATCTATCTATCTATCTATCTACATCTACATCTCTTCTGTTCAATCATGTCTGATTTTTGGAGACTGTTTGGACAACTCCTTGCCATTTTCTTGACAAGATTTTCAGAAGTGGTTTGCCATTGTCTCTTTCCCAGGGCTGAACGAAAGCGACTAATCCAAAGTCACCTAACTAGCTTTGCGCCTAAGGTGGGACTAGAACTCACAGTCTCCTGGTTTCTAGCCTGATGTGTTAAACATTCCACCAAACCGATTCTCATATAATCCAGATATAAACCTAAATAACCCTTAACAAAAAAAAATAAGCAAAGGCAACTGAAGGCCAACAAAATTAAAAGCTTAAATTGTACCATTCATGAAGAACCAACTACCAGCTCAGCAGACCAACAGCTAAAATGGATCTGTAACCCAAGCAAGTTATGAATGCTGCCAAATGACACAGCTGTTTCCCTGGAGTCAGAGATCTTACAAGCGTTAATGTTAGGGTGATAAGAGGATTCTCTTTGCCAAATCTCATAAGCAGATGCCTAAGTATTTAATGCTGAACAACCAGTTCTTAGCCAAGATGTGACAATTAAACAAAAGATACTCAAGAGACCAGATGAGCAAGCCTGGGGCTCTACAAAGGCTGGCTGGGGAATTCTGGGCATTGAGGTCCATGTATCTTAAAGATGCCAGGGTTGAGAAACACTGTACTAAGATAACCCACTCCAGCAAAGAGAAGCAGAAGAAGGGGAAGATAATATGGAAGGATGGGATGGAAGGGAGCTGCCAATACGATTAAAGATGAGTCAAGTGTTTTGATCATAGAATCACCAGTAGTCAAATCTGACTCAACAGCACCTAACTATAAATTTTATAGAAAACATTAATTGAAATGAACATTCCATGTTCCTGACTTTTAATACCAGTAGAAAATCCCAGTCTCAGTCCCCTTTCCTCCTTATCACATAACTATCCGGAACTTCTCTGTGTCCACCAAAGTTCAAAAGCATCATGCTCTTCATATTGCCCTTTTTCAAAGTCAACTTTCACTTTCATAGACTTTTATAGGGAATATTATGGCTTGTACAAGGGATCCGTGGTGGTGCAGTGGTTAGAATGCAGTATTGCAAGCTGACTCTGCCCGCTGCCAGGAGTTTGATCCTGACCAGCTCAAGGTTGACTCAGCCTTCCATCCTTTTGAGGTCAGTAAGATGAGGACCCAGATTGTTGGGGGCAAATATGCTGACTCTGTAAACTGCTTAGAGAGGGCTGTAAAGCACTATGAAACAATACATAAGTTTAAGTGCTAATGCTAGTGCTAAGTGCTATAGATACATCATAGAATTTGAATATCTTTTCCAAAGTGTTTACTCCCAAAGCCCTACCAAAATTGTATTTCTCAGTATGGTGAGATAGAGTAAGACTATTTCCCTTCCATGACATTCAAAATGAAGGTTGTTGCTGCAGAAACGGAGACAGCTTCTGAGTCATAAATGCTATAGAAATCAGCAGAATCCTTGAAGGCTATTATTAAATGAATCCTAATTGAGTCATCTTTTATTAGTTATTTAGCAGTTTAATTGACATTCCTTTTTACATATTTTTTTTATGTAAGAGTTGTTTGATAGCACAAGCAAGCAAAAAGAAAGGAAAAGTAAGAACTAATGGAACAAAAGAAAAAGAAAAGAAAGCTATAAAAAGCTATAAAATACTCCTTTTCAAACTAGCAATAGCACTTATATACCACTTCACAGTGCTTTACAGCCCTTTCTAAGCGATTTACAGAATCAGTGTATTGCCCTCAACAACCTGGGTCCTCATTTTACCAACCTCAGAATAGAATAGAATAGAATAGAATAGAATAGAATAGAATAGAATAGAATAGAATAGAATAGGAGCTGGAAGGGATCTTGGAGATCTTCTAGTCCAGCCCCTTGCTCAAGCAGGAGGACCTATACCATCTCAGACAAGTGACTGTCTAACCTCTTCTTAAAAATCTCCAATGATGGAGCACCCATGATTTCTGGAGGCAAGTTGTTTCACTGGTTAATTGTCCTCACTGTCAGAAAGTTTTTCCTTAATTCCAGGTTGCTTCTCTTTTTGATCAGTTTCCAACCATTGTTTCTTGTCCTGCCCTCTGGTGTTTTGGTGAATAACGTGACCCCCTCTTCTTGGTGCCAGCCTCTCAGATACTGGAATACTGCTATCATGTCTCCCCTATTTCTTCTTTTCTTTAGACTAGCCAAACCTAAGTCCTGTTTAGTCTCCAGGCCATTAATCATCTTAGTTGCTCTTCTCTGAATTTTTTCCAAACTCTCAACATCTTTTTGTAGTATGGTGACCAAAATTGGCTGCAGTATTCCAGGTGTGGTCTCACTAGGGTTTTATAAAGCGGTACTAATACTTCACATGATCTTGATTCTATGCCTCTGTTTATACAACCTAGGATTATATTAGCTTTTTTGGCTGCTGCTGCACACTGCTGGCTCATAGTCAAGTGATTGTCCACTAGGACTCCAAGGTCCCTCTCACAGTTACTGTTTTTAAGCCAGGTCTCACCCAATCTGTACTTGTACCTTTAATTTTTCCTGCCTAAATGTAGAACTTTGCTTTTCTCCACATTGAAATTCATTTTGTTGGATAGGGTCCATTGTTCAAGTTTGTCAAGATATTTTTGGATCCTGAATTTGTCTTCTGGGGTATTGGCTACTCCTGCTAGTTTGGTGTCATCTGCAAATTTAATGAATTCCCCTTCTATTCCCTCATCTAAGTCATTGATGAAGATATTGAAGAGTACTGGGCCTAAGACAGAACCTTGTGGTACCCCACTGCTTAATTCTCTCCCTGTGGATGTAGTGTTATTGAGGACTACTCATTGAGTATGATTTGCCAGCCAGCTACAGATCCATCTGGTGGTGATGTTGCCTATTCCATCTTTTTCTAGCTTATCAAGGAATAGGTTGTGGTCTACTTTATCAAATGCCTTACTGAAATCTAAGTATACTATATCCACAGCATTTTGCTGGTCTACTAGTTTAGTCACTTTAGCTGGTGAGAATTGAACTGCTTGCAGTTGGCAGAGTTAGCCTGTCATACTGCATTCTAACCACTGCACCACCATAAACTAGTACTGCATATTAAATTAACTTATATAAGCTCAACTATTTGAAATTGTTATTACAATCAACATTCAATAATTAATAAACACAACCAATATGATAAGAATCATCTGAATGGACTCTACTCTTATGAGAAATCCATTAATATTTTAAAGCTTTATGTAAAGAGAAGTCCATTGTTTAGATGATGAACAAATCCATGTGCAGATTTATAGTCCATAAATGCTAATTCTGATATTAAGGCTAAGTGTTAGAGAAATAAATTGATTTTGCATTAAAAAATTGCTTATACTTCTAAATGTTCCTGAAGTCCTATGCATATGTATGAGTCCATATGTGTGCCTGTGTATAATTGGCTCCCTGCTTTGCTCTGAAAATAAAAGCGCTAGTTAAAATTAATTGGATTAAAAAGAAGCTGAACAGCTGTTATTCTCTTCCTGGTCGTTTTGTCTTAATATAAGCAGGAAAATACATGTTGGTTTTGGAACATATGCTATATTTTTATTTTCTTGATCTGTGACACACAATAAAAGACTACCATAAATAAAACCTCAGGCTTGCTTGTCGCTTATGGCATATTCCAGTTAAAGAAGATATTCTAAAACAGAAACAGTCATTTGTCAAAGATGCTTTCAAGGACCCTTGAAAGAAAAATATTCTAACATTGGAAAAATTGAAGGATATTTCTGAACAGTTAGAGTTAATTTTAAAACTGTGTCTAAAAGATGTTATGGAAGAGGAACAAGTTCTTCCTGATAGGATCAAGAGTGAGTTGAAAAAGGATTTATCAATGACATACTATAAAAGTAACATGGAAAAAGATGTTATACTGGACATAAAAAAAGAAACTAGCTGATGCATTAATAACTAAAAGGGATATACAAACAATAAATGAAGAGAGTGACCTGGATAATTTTCCTATATTAGGTTTACAAAAAAGGCTTGTTAAAGACTCTTATGAGAAGGGAGAAATAAAAAAGTGAAAAGGGACATTATTTGAATGGAACAAAGATTAAGATTGTTAGAAACGAAAGGGAGGAACAAAAAGTTGGTTTATTTGATCAGGCTTAATGGAGATACGTTGTTATTTCTGATAACCTTACTGAACTTTTACTGACTCCGGGAGTGAAATAATGTTTCTCTCTGGTTTCTCGTTGGATCGTATAAATCTGTTGCCTCTTACTAAAAGATGTTTTATGGATGCATTTGTTCATAAGAGATGGGATATTGTTGTATTTTAAAATGAGGTGATAAATTACAAATTTGTTTTATACTTGTGCTGAAGTTGAGAAGTCACCCCTTTATATAGTTCTTGTCTTTTTCTTTACTATATTCTTCCTGTTCTTTATTTTCCCTTTTCTCTTTTTTCATTCTTTTCTGCACCTACTACTCCTGCTTTTCATTCTTCTTCTTCTTCCACAGCTATTAGTTTGTATAATTGCACACAAAGCAATAACTGATTAATCTTTAAAAAATACTATAAAATTAGCATGGTTAATAAAATTTCTATAAAAAGAAAAAACAAAACAAAAGTCAAGATGGCAAATATGTGATCTAAACCCCACCCTTTTTCTTTGTATTCCATAATGCACTAACATTGGGAGCAGAGCTTTGATCACATGTTCTGGCTGCCATCTTGATTTTTGAAACTTTTGTGAACTTCCTTGCTTCTGGTCTAACTTGTGTGCTTGTAGAGCAGGGCTTTTCAACCTTTTCACCCATTGCACCACTTTTAGGATATGGCAACATCCGAGTACCACCAGTCACCCAGCAAGGTGTCAAAAACTTGATGACCAAAAAAAGGGGGGGGAAGTAATAAAGTACAGGTAGTCTTCGACTTACAACAGTTTGCTTAGTGACTGTTCGAAGTTACAATGGCACTGAAAAAGTGCTCCCCAAGCCACAGCCAAGCAAGACACCTGCCTGCCCACCCGGTGGCACTCTTCCTCTTGTCCAAGGTTTTCATTGTTGTGAGCATTTCTGTTGAGGATTGGCAGCAAGGGTGGGGTGGTGGGTGTTTGGTTTTTATTCCCCCCATCTGCTGGGTGGTTGCAGTAGGTTTGGTCACTTCACATGACCCTGGGACAATGTGACCATCATAAATATGAATCAGTTGCCAAGCATCTGAATGTAAATCACAAGACCCTGGAGATGCTGCAACATTCCAGCTGATCGGCGCTTCTTCTGGGGTCAGCAGAAGCGCCAGGATCAGTGCTGCTTTCCAGCTGATTGGTGCTTCTTCAGGGCTCAGCAGAAGCACCAGGATCAGCACTGAGCTCCAGCTGGAGCCTGGTGCTGATCCTGGCGCTTACACTGAGCACTGACAGCCCCGAAGAAGCCCCAACCAGCTGGAAAACGGCACTGATCCTGGCGCTTCTGCTGAGCCCTGACAGCCCTGCAGCTCCAGCCATCTCTCGCTCAGGCTTGTGTGGTGCTGCCACCAGTTCAGCTCATTCACATCCCCCGCTACCACTTTTCTAGGATGGTTGTGTACCACCTGCCAGGTGCCAATGTACCACAGGTGGTACCCGTACCACTGGTTGAAAAGCCCTGTTGTAGATGATATGGGAACAGGCAACTAGATAAACTGCTAACAAGCTAACGTAACAGAGCTGCTTGACAGAGAGATGGGTGGCATATTAATTAATTAATTAATTAATTAAATATATGTGTAGGTTGGCCACCTAGCAATTGTTTTTTTTAACCTCTGCCCCCAAAGAGAACTCCTATTCAGGTAAAATACTTGCAGCCATGGTTAATCAAAGGATGCAAATTGAAAAACAGCAGCCAGTGCTACATGGCAATATATTTATTTATGTATCACATTTATATGATTGGTTATTTCACAAAACATGTCTCTGGGCACCATACCAATAAACCAATAAATATATAAAAACTTCTTAATTTATTTTATTTGTTAAACGTATGACATCTACAGAGGTCATGCAATCATTGATATACAAATTTAGTTTAAATAAAGCATCAGCACACACACATACACACACAAGGTATGTGGGCAATACAACATAGGAGATAATATATTAAATTAAAACCATAATAAAATCACCGTAGAATTATAATGGAATAGATATTATAATTCGATATCTAAGGAAGGTAACCATCTAACTGCCATGAGATCATCCCAGGTACTTGAAATTTCCTGAGGAGACATTCTTGAACTATATGTGTGTTAAACATTCATAATTAAAAACCATAAAAAACCACACGGGCAGAGAGGATGATGTTAACCATAATACGGAAGCAAGGTATAAGGATACTATCTATGGTTTGCTGTAGTTCTCTTGTCCTTGCTGCAAACCACTCTGGAGAATCCAAAATTGTTCAGAGGGATAAAAGAAAACAGATTACAAGCTGTTCCAAAAGTAAGTCAATGAGCAAATGAGGCTCAGTGTAAATTTGAAAGGAAACACACTGAGTATAAAATCCTAAAACGTGACGGATGGGAAAGTCATTGGCTATGGAAAGAGATGCTGTGGTTAAGCTGGAAGACAGGAAATGACAGGGAGGAAAATAATGTATATTCAACCTTAGGGAGCAGAAAACAGTGGCCATAGGATAATTTATTTACTGTATATAAATCTATGGTGCTAAAGCCTTTAGAGTACTGGACGCTGCTCCTCATAAAGCATATTGTAGAGATGGAGAAAGGGTAGAAACCAACAAGCCTGAAGATGAATGCCCGAAGCAACACCATTATGAAAATAAGTAATAACATTTTAGCTTCCTTCACTTTAGCTCACAGGGGGAAAAAACCAGGAAAGAATGAATATGATAGAAATATCCAAAACTGCCTCTGCTCTGAAGAAAACAGAGTCAGGTGAAAGGGAGCAACCAAAAAAGGAAAATATTTGTAGCTCAAGATTGAAATAAGGGGGTCTTGAAACTCTTGAGCGGGGTTGTTTTCTTGCAAACATTTCATTATGCAAATTTATTTATTTTTATTTATTTATTTATTAAAATTTATAGACCGCCCCACTCCTGCAAGACTCCAGGCAGCTAACAATAAAAACACAATATAACATTAACAAAACAAACAATACAATAACATTCATCCAGGGGTCAGATTTTATAAACCCTAGGCCTGCTGGAAAAGCCAGGTCTTAAGCAGCTTGCGGAAAACCAACAGGGTGGGAGCGGTCCTAATCTCCGGGGGGAGTTGGTTCCAAGATGTGGGCACCATCACAGAGAAAGTCCTCCCCGCGGCCCCGCCAAATGGCACTGCTTGGCCGACGGGACCTGAAGGAGGCCCAGCCTGTGGGATCTAACCGGATGAAGGGAACTATGAGGTAGTAGGCGGTCTCGCAAATAGCCTGGCCCTGAGCCATATAGAGCTTTAATTGGACCTGGAGACCAATAGGCAACCAATGCAGCTCACGGAGGATAGGTGTAATGTGGGTGTACTGAGGAACACCCACTATCACTTGCGCGGCTGCATTCTGGACCAACTGTAGTCTCCGAATACTTTTCAAGGGTAGCCCCATGTAGAGCGCGTTGCAGTAGTCCAGGCGTGAGGTGACAAGGGCATGAGTGCCTATAAGGAGAGCCTCCTGGTCCAGGTAGAGTCGCAACTGGTGCAACAGATGAACTTATGCAAAGGTCCTCCCAGCCACAGCCGTCAAATGATGTTCCAATTTCAGCTGTGGATCAAGGAGGACACCCATGTTACGAACCCGCTCCGAAGGGGGTATATTTTCCCCTGCTAGAGTCAACATTGGACAGTTAACATGATCCTTGGGAGGCAACATCCAAAGCCACTCGGTCTTGTCAGGATTGAGCCTGAGTCTGTTAACCCCCATCTAGACCCTCACGGCTTCAAGGCAATGGCCCATCACATCAGCTGCTTCACTGAGAGAGCTTGGGGAAGAGATATATAGCTGGGTATCATCAGCATACTGATGAAACCTCACCCAAGCGGCTTCATGTAAATGTTAAATAGGAGGGGGGAGAGGACCGACCCCTGTGGCACCCTGCATTCAAGGGGCCTCGGGGTTGACCTCTGCCCCCCCACCAGTACCGATTGCGACCGGCCAGAGAGGTAGGAGGAGAACCACTGTAAAACGGTGCCTCCCACTCCCACCCCACCAAGTTGTTGCCAAAGGATACCATGATCCATGGTATCAAAAGCCGCTGAGAGGTCAAGTAGCACCAAGACAGAGGAATAACCCCTGTCTCGGGCCCACCAGAGATCATCCATCAGCGCGACCAAAGCAGTTTCTGTGCTGAAGCCGGGCCTGAAGCCAGATTGAAAAGGGTCTATGTAATCCACTTCATCCAGAGACTGTCGGAGCTGGAGTGCCACCACTCTCTCTACAACCTTCCCTAAAAAGGGGAGATTGGAGACTGGACGGAAGTTATTTAAATCAGCCGGGTCCAGGGTAGGCTTCTTGAGAAGGGGCCTCACAACCGCTTCCTTCAAGAGTTGCGGGAAAGACCCCTCCCTCAACGAAGCATTGATCAACACCTGGAGCCAGCCTCGTGTCACCTCCTTGGCGGCCGAGACCAACCAGGAAGGACACGGGTCCAATAAACAAGTGGAGGCACTCATCGCTCCCACCGCTCTGTCAACATCCTCAGCGGTCACAGACTCAAATTCATCCCATAAAACTGGGCTAAGGTAATATCATCAGTGCTAGTAAGGAGTGGGGTATTGTTCACTTCTTGTTTATTGATTTGATGTCTAACCACGATTAATAACAGACCAACAATCAAAAAGTAAACAATAGTCCAATCAAGGAACTGCCAAAGAAGCTAACAGTAAACAACCCAACCAAAGAACCTCTAAGGCCACTCACTCTAGCACTGACAGGGCAATCCACTAGAATACAAATTAAAGCAAACTCCACTCCTTACTAGCACTGATGATGTTAACTAGTTTGAGTAGCGAACATCTGCAAGGAAACAACTCAGCTCAAAGAGTACCAAGAACCGCCTCAAAAGGGAGTACATGGGACAGGAAGAAAAAGAGCAAGTTGGAAACGAAGAGTTTTTCTCCCTCTGGTCATGAGCAATCCAATGAAACTGGATGGGGAGAAATCCATCACAAAGTATTTTGTCACACAAGACTGTAACATGGGTTATTAATGAAGACAGAGGCAGGCATCCATGGAGGGGAGGGTTAAAAAGTCAAGATGGTGGCCGGAACCATAGGATTGAAACCCCAGCCCTACTGTATGTGTGCTGTGGAACTTTGTTTGCATAAGTGTGGTCATGAATTTGACTTTAGTGAACCTCCTTCAGATGCCTGTCAGGGACAAGCAACCACAGCCTCTTGTGAATAGTGAAAGTTAGTAACTTTACTGTTTATAGTAACATAATGTACTTCTATGTTACAAGAATCTCCCTAGACTGTTGCTTGCTTTCCCCTGGGATTGACCAGATAAGGCTCATCAATCTTGGGGGAAGGTCAAGCTTATGCCACTTGACTCCAAGGACTCCAAGCTAGACCCTCTCTTGACCTCTCCTTCTAGCTCAGCTGGCAGTTTCCCAAGTGCTCCCGAGGAAAGCCAAGAGAGCACATATTTGTCCATCTAGTCGCTCTGAGATGGACCAATTCAATGATGTTCAGCTAGTTAGATAACGAACCAATGAATATGAGCTGATTTTCATGCATGAAGCTGTAAGATGTTATTCTTAATATTCAGCTGAAATATTATTTAGCCCATTACATCTATTCCTGACTCTGGGATGGAGAAGACCCTTTTTTTTAACATTGGTATGCAGATCATAGTACAAAGCCCTCCACTGTTTTAAAAATAAAAAAAGTTTGTTCTCTAGATGAAAGCTATACTGGGGGCAGGGGGAACCCACTAAGAAGCATTTATTAAGGCATCCCCTAAGGCAGTGATTCATCAAGGAAAGCTCCCTAGTCCCTCAAAAGAGAACCCTGGAGTACTAATAGTCCCAGATGCTTATGCTGAGTTTAAATAATTTGAAGAAGTTGCCTAAAACTGTAGCTTGGATGAAAATCTGAAACTTGTATTTGATCTTAATTTTAATCCCTGTTGCCAGGGTGACTCACAAGCAATCAAAAGGGTGCTATGGTTTTGTTATAGCGATGTCTCTCTCCCTCCCTCTCATCTCTATCTACCTATCATCTATCTGTCTATCTATCTGTCTGTCTGCCTTCCTTCCTATCTATCTATCTATCTATCTATCTATCTATCTATCTATCTATCTATCTATCTATCTATCTATCTATCTCTTTCTCAGATATTTACTATCTATCATCTATTTATCTTCTATCAATCATTTATCATCTGTCTATCTATCTATCTATCTATCTATCTATCTATCTATCTATCTATCATTTACTTATCTATCATCTATCTTTTATCTATCTATCTATCTATCTATCTATCTATCTATCTATCTATCTATCTATCTATCTATCTATCTATCTATCTATCTATCTATCTATCTACCTACCTACCTACCTACCTACCTACCTACCTACCTACCTACCTATCTATCTATCTATCTATCTATCTATCTATCTATCTATCATTCCTCTCTCTCTTTTTCTGTGTGTCCTCAACTTATGACCAGAATTGGGACCAGAAGTTCCATTGCAAAGTAAGACATTGTTAAATGAGTTGTGCCCAATTTTATGGCTGTTTCTTGCTATAGTTGTTAAGAGAATCACTATAGTTCTTAAGTGAATCATGCCATTGTTAAGCAAATCCTGATTCCCCCATTGAACTTTGCTTGTCAGAAGCTGGCTGGGACGTTCACACTTGGTGGTTCCATGACTCTGGGATGCTGCAACCATTGTAAATACATGTCAGACACCAAGCACCTGAATTTTGATCACAAGTCCACAGGGATGCTGTGAGGATTGTAAGTGTGAGGAATAGTCATAAGTCACTTTTTCAGTGCAGTTGTAACTCTGAACAGTCACTACATGAATGATTGTAAGTTGAAGACTACCACCCCTCTCTAATTATTTTGAATACATTTCTATAGCCATGGCAACATCTTAATGGAATTTGGTGTGGATGAAGGGCCAGCTAATTATACTACCATTTTTTCATTGATGCCAGTGCATTTTTGTGGTAGTTGTGTTCTAGTAATTCAACAATGGACCACCATTTTACAGCAAAGGGTCCTCTGTGATAGTGAGCAACAGGCTGTTCCTGTGTATTCACATATATGCTACACTAGTTGAGCCATGGGAAGATCCCTTTCATTGTGCCATGTTCCCTACATGGAAGGAATAACATTAATATACTGTAGTCACATTAACACAACTACATTGATATGTATTTACAACGGTTGCAGCATCCCAGAATCATGGAACCATCATTTGTGAACTTTCCAGCCAGTTTCTGGCAAGCAAAGTGGTGAGGTGCTATCACCAGGCTGGACATTGGTGTTTTTTTTTTATTGTTATCACTGAAAAAAAAAACACAAATACCTTTTGTAAACACTGTAATCCTTGATGGGGGCTTTGTAGGTGCCTTACCTGCTATAGCAGAGAAACAGAGTCCTTGCAGTTCCCATAAAGCTCTGAAAGCTTGGAGTTCGGTCTGGTGGTTAATACAATAGGCTAGAAACTGGGGAACTGATAGTTCTAGTACTACCTTAGCCTTGAAAGCCAGATGGGTGACTCTGTCTCAGCCCAACTCACTTCATAGGGTTGTTGTGGGAATATAGGAAGAGGAAGGTGTACTGGATATGTTCACTACTTTGATTTATTTGTAACAGAGCCCAGAGGGACTTTCAAAAGTTGTTTACCCATTAGATTAATGGATTATTAGATGGTGGGGACGATGATGATGATGATCGTCCTATGTGTAGGACCTTTCTTTTCTCACCCCTGAATAACATCTTGTTGGATAGGGCCCAATGCTCAAGCATGTCAAGTCTACCCTCAACAGTGATGATGAAGGAGGAGGAGGAGGAGGAGAGGGAGTAGGAGGGGTATATACAGTAAGAGGACAAGGATGTTTGCCAACTTTATAATTGACCTTTTTTCTTAACTCTTAGATTTTGGACAATTGCAACAGTCTGCCTTACAGGTATGGAAATCTTCATCGGTAAATTATAGACCTATAATCAAAGCATTATTTATTTATTTAGCTCTGGAGTCAGGCAAATAGAAGATTTCCCTTTAGATATAGGAAACCAACTTCTTTGAAGTGCATTGGATCATGTGAATTTACCCAGATGCATACTCTTTTCCCTTTGTTACTTAATTAATATAGAAACCAGGAGCACACATTTTCACATTTTGTAGGTATATACTGTAATCTTTTACCCCAGACCGAAACAGGATTCAGTTATAGTATTTGTGGAGTAACAGGAAATATCTCCAGATGACAGATAAAATAAAAGGCATATTTATAACCAAAGCATTTGGAAATGCGCACCAAAAGGAAAAAAGGCCGTAGTGGAATTTCACTTCTGTAGAAATTTGATCTTTCTGTTTGCCCCCAACATAGTATGAATGCTAATGCGCTGTTCACTGCTTTAGTGGTTTATGGTCAGCAAACATGTTCTTGATAGAGCATTTATTTTATTCTGGATTCATATATAGGATGGGGATAGGCTTTCCCTCATAGGCTAAGGGGATTTATGCTGACTGAAATCATGGGATTTTAACTGTACCTACTGTAATTCTAACATTGGAAATTTAATCATATGTTGTGCGGCAGCTAAACGAAAGTGAATTAAAAGAAAATGTTAGCTCCAATAACTAAACAACAATCATTATTGAATTCTGCCCAAACTAGAAATAGAGGCTCTTATCAGGAGATTCCATTTCAGATGGAGATCCAAGCCATACGGATCAGGTGTCAGGTGGATTTTTATGGATAT